>NW_006921729.1:3179583-3180556 GCF_000298275.1 Orycteropus afer afer
CTCCCAGAACATTGTTTTGTGCCACACCCAACAGAAATACTCCAGGTGGACAACGTCAGCAATCAGGAGCTCCTCAGTTGCTCATAGAAAATCCCACCTTGGAGTTTACAAAGACTTATGGGTAGGAAAGCCACACTAAGTAATTTACTACACCGTAGTACCAAAACCAGGCAAAGACATCACTCAAAAGGAAAACTACAGATCAATATCCCTCATGAATATACATGAAAAAATCTTAAAATTCTAGCCAATAGACTCCAACAACATATCAAGAAAATAATTCATTATGACCATGTGGGGTTCCTATCAGGTATACAAGGATGGTTCAACATTAGAAAAACAATCAGCGTTATCCATGACATAAATAAAGGAAAAGAACCACATGATTATATCAATCGATGCAGAAAAGGCATTTGTTAAAATCCAACACCCATTCCTGATCAACACTCTCAGCAAAATAGGAGCAGAAGGGATGTTCCTCAACATAATAAAGGGCATCTATCCAAAACCAACAGCTAACATTATTCTCAATGGAGAAAGACTGAAATCATTCCTCTTGCCAAACAGGAACCAGACAAGGATGCCCTCTATCACCACTTCTATTCAACTTTGTACTCGAAGTCCTAGCCAGGGCCATAAGGCAAGAAAGGGAAATCAAAGACATCCAAATTGGCAAGGAAGAAATCAAACTATCCCTATTTGCTGATGATATGACCCTCTACCTAGAAAACCCAAGAGACTCAGTCAAAAATCTACTGGAACTAATTGAGAAGTTTAGCATCGTGGCAGGATACAAGATCAATATCCAAAAATCAGTTGGATTCCTCTACACCAGCAAAGAGTTTGCTGAAAAAGATATAAGGAAATCAATACTATGTACAATGTTGTTGTTATGTGCCGTCGAGTCGCCCCCGACTCATAGCGACCCCTCCTTGGGTTTCCGAGGCAGTATCACTATGGAAGTAGATTGCCC
>NW_006921729.1:3182117-3182798 GCF_000298275.1 Orycteropus afer afer
AAAAAAAAAAAAAAAGGTTTATATATGGAAGGAATTTTTTTTTGTTGGTTACCAGGGGTAGGAGGGGAGGGGAAGGAACACTGTTAGGTTGGTAGAGATAAGTACTGATTTGGGTGAAGAGAAGGGCAATGTACCAAATGTGAGTGATCAACATGGTGGCATTGAGGAAGAGGAAGGCATAGAGAGGTACATGGGAGGTATAGACAACAAAGATGGACCCTTTTGCACATACAATACTGCGTTGTCAGTGAAGGCAAACATGGGTATGCTGATGGCTAGATGGGTGGACAGACTGAACTATTAGGTATGTCTGTGAAGTGTGGAGTATACCCAAGAACATGTACAGGGTTGGCAGACAGTGGTCTTGTAAGTATATCTGTATCATCTGTAAGAATTCCCAGCTATATAGTGGAACTGACAAGGGACAAGGTTGTAGTCATTTCTTGGTCACAGCCAGCTACCCAGAGGGACCAAGTACTTGAACCAGTGGGCTCAGGACTATAGTTGCAGGGGACATCACTCTCATTTGGCATAGCATACTACACAAAACATTGTTCCATCTCCTACTTTGGCAACTAGCGACTGGGATCTTAAAAGCTTGTAAGCAACCATCTAGATGCAACGATGGGTCTCTTCTTGTCTAGAGTAAAGAAGAATGAAGAAACCAAAGTTGCATGGAAA
>NW_006921729.1:3183723-3189246 GCF_000298275.1 Orycteropus afer afer
GAGACAAGTATTGATTTGGATGAAGAGAAGGGCAGTGTACCAAATGTGAGTGATCAACATGGTGGCATTGAGGAAGATAAAGACATAGAGAGGTACATGAGAGGTACAGACAGCAAAAATGAACCTTTTGCGTATATAGTACTGCGTTTTCATTAAAGGCAAACATTGATATACAGGCAGATATAGGAGTGGACAGGCGGAACTATTAGGTATGTCCATGCAGGGGAAAGTTTGCCCAAGACCATGTTTAGGGTTGGCAATGTTTCTACAAGTGTATTGGTATGTTCTGTAAGAATTCCCAGGTATATAGTAGAGCTGACAAGGGCAAGGTTGTAGTCACTTCTTGGCTACACCCAGCTACCCAGAGGAAGTGAGTAGTTGGACCTGTGGGCTCAGGACCATAGTTGGAGGGGACATCAAGCTGAGTTGGAATAACATACTACACAGAAATACTGTTCCACATCCTACTTTGTCCAGTAGTGACTGGGATCTGAAAAGCTTACAAGCAGTCATCTAGATACAATGATGGGTCTCTCCTCGTCCAGAACAAAGAAGAATGTAGAAAACCAAAGACTCATGGAATCAATTAGGTCAAGTGTCTGATTCACCATGCGATCCTCAGCCTATATGACTATGAGACCAGAAGAACTCAGTGGTGCCCGGCTACCACTGTCATCCAGTCGGAGGGGGATCTCTGTATGATATCCTGGATAGAGTGGGAGAACAATGTGGAAGAAAACTCAAAACCATTAAAAAAAAAAAGGGACCAGGTTGGTCTGATAGAGCCTGATGGAACCACTGAGACTATGGCCCCTAGTTGCCCTTTAAGTCTGGAATTGAACCCACTCCTGTGACTTCCAGCCAAATGAAAGGCATACGAGATGAACGTTTACTATCAGTAGATACGCTTCTTGGAGACATCAATCATGGGAGAATAGAAGGGCTGTGTAGGCACAGGGAGACAGTTCAGGGGGCAGGAATGCATGGGAGGGGAGAACACAAGGAAGAGTTATCTATAGGGAGGAACTGGGAGGGAAGCTGTTTCATTTGGTAAATTGTAGGAGCTCTGGTAGCATAGTGCCTAAGGCACTTGACTGCTAACCAGAAGGCTGGCAGTTCAAACCCACCAGCCACTCCTTAGAAGGAAGGTTGGGCAATCCTACTTCCGTAGTGATAACTGCCTCGGAAACCCAAGGAGGGGTCGCTATGAGTCGGGGCTGACTCGACGGCATACAGCAACAACAACAACAAGAAGTCAGTGTCAGGAGGCAAAGTGTATGTGAGCTGCTGCGTGGAAAGTGAATTTACTCTGAAAACTTAGACCCAAATCACAATTAAAAAATAAAAAAAAAAAAAGATTTATAGCCTTGGAAACCCAGTGGGGGTCCCTGTGAGTCAGAGTTTGCTCATTATCGGTGGATTTGGTTTTAGTTTATTCTGTTTTGATGTGTGTTCCTAGTTTTAGAGACACAGGTTAGCAATAGAAACCCTGTTTATCTATTCCAATGATAGAACTAAGAAGTTTTGGCAAATTTCTCAGAGATTCTAGAATCCAGTTACCACCTGGATTTAGAACTCACTTTTCCTGTTTTCTGACGTGTCCTCCTGCTACAAAGCTTACTTGTTTTTATTGAAAAGGCTGTTTATGACCAATTCTTTCATTAAGTATTATAGAAAAGATCTAATAGAAGCAAGTTTCATTTTATCTTTTGCTTTTTATCTGTTTCATTTTAAACTCTTAAAGAGCTACTTCTTTGTAACCTTTTCATTATAAAGGTTAAGGTGATAAAACAATACCATAGTACAGAATATTTGGGAACACAAACTCATTACCATTGCCAAAGATTTTGTTTTAGTTCTTTCTAGTTTTTTTTTTTTTTAAATAGACTGTATACTTGTTCAAGGAGACTTGGTGGCATAGCATAGTGCTTAAGCGCTTGGCTGCTCATTGCAAGGTTGGCAGTTGGAACCCACCAGCCGCTCCATGATGTAGCAATTTGCTTTCATAAGGTTTACAGCATTGGAAACCCTCTGGGGCAGTTCTGCTCTGTCCTGTAGGGTTGATATGAGTTGAAGGTAACTCATCAGCAATGAGTTTGGTTTTTTGGTTTATATACCTATTTGTACTTGTGTCAAAAAAATATTGAAGATATGAACAATTTCTTACTCTTTTTCTTTGTTTTTTATCATAAGATTTCACATATTTTCATAGAATTCATAAATACTGCTTTTAGTTGACTGTGTAACATTCCTTTAAGTGAAAATAGCATATCTCACAATTTCCCCACTGTTGGTAAATGTTGGTTGCCTTTTTTCTTTTTCTGTTAACCTATAACAACAACAACAACAACAATATTTTATTGGTTTAAAGCTTGTGAACACTTTCATGATCATGATTCTTAATACGTATTAGAAGTTACCTTTGAGATGTGTTTTTAAGCTGGTAAAAATAATCATGTATATTTCCCTGTTTTTTGTAGGTCCGAGGCTATGATTTCAAAGCTGACATCTGGAGTTTTGGGATCACAGCGATTGAACTGGCCACAGGGGCAGCTCCTTATCATAAGTATCCACCAATGAAGGTGAGGTTCATACTCAAAATATACTACCTGAGGTTAAATCCCAAGTTTCTTCATTTGCCATTCTTTTTTTTTTAATTTTTATTTTGATTTGGATGAAAGTTTACAGAGCAAATTCATTTTCCATATAGCAGTTCATACACATTGTTTCATGACATTGACTGCAATTTCTCCCGATGTAACAGCTCTCTTCCCACTTCCTCCCTGTAGTGTCCTTCCCTCTCGTGCATTCCTCCTCCCCTCCCAAGCTATCTCCCTGTGTAGACACTACCCTTCTGTTCTCTCACAATTGATTCCTCCAAGGAGTGTATCTGCCTGATGTAAATGTTCACCCTATATGCATGCCTTTTGTTTGGCTGGAAGCCATAGGAATATGTTGCATTCCGGGCCTGAAGGGTAACTAGGGGCCGTAGTCTTGGGAGTCTCAGCAAACCTGATCTTTTTTTTATGATTTTGCATTTCATTTCATGTTGTTCTCCCACTCTGCAGGATCTCTTGCACTGATCCCCCTCCTAGTGCTCAACAGCGGTAGCCAGGCACCATTGATGTCTTCTGGTTTCATGGTCATATAAGCTAAGGATTGCATGGTCTACCAGTCCTGTGGACTAATTGTTTCCATGTGTCTTTGGTTTCCTTCTTTCTCCTTTGCTCTGGATGATGAGAGAGCCATCATTGTATCTAGATGGCTACTTCCAAACTTTTAAGACCTCAGTTACTGCTCACCAAACAAAATAGGATGTAGAACAATGTTTTTGTGTGGTATGTTATGCCAGCTAAGCTTGATGTCCCCTACAACCATGATTCATTTGCCATTCTTACCCATAGTGCTCTGCCCTATACTCCTTCTAACTTTTGTAGCAGTTAAATTCTATGTTAGATGTTTGGTGTTTGGGATTGAGTGACTTTGCATTGTAGTTGACCTTTTTGTATGCTATGCCTTCTTTTTTTTTTTTTTAATCTCCATCTCTGACTCTTTAATTAGTTTGATATTAGGGACCAGTTTATCTCATTTTTATGTATATTCCCCACTGTCTTCTGAGCAAAGTAGTCTTAGTAGAGATGATGATCATTTCTACTTCATAAGATTGTTGGAAGGAGTTAATATTAATCGTAATTATAGTGGCAAAGGGGCAGGGATCCTGCATCTTCTGACCTCCTCTAATCCCACAAGAGGAAGACAGATTCACTATCAGTAGCCCAAGGCCTATTCCTGAGAGGCCAGATGTGCTACCTCCCTCCAGTCCTTGTAGCAACCGTTCCTCCTGTAACACCCACCACTTCTCTGCTAGTTTCGATAATTTGCTGCAGTGGCCACACAGAACTCGCAGATTACGGGGTTTATTAGGGAAGCACCAGGCTACAATTCAAGTTCAGGAAGTACGCTCAGTCTCTTTCAGCCCACTGTCTTTCAGCCAACAGTCTCTCTCCCAGCAGTGCACGTCTCTGAGTGTCTCTTTCTCAGCAATGCATGGCTCTCGGTGTCTTCTCAGCACGTGTCTCTCAGGAGTGCGTTTCTCTCAGCCTGCAGTCAGATTCCTTCTGCCTCTAGGAGGGCTCCTTTTGAGCTTGGCAGAGTGGCCAAACTAACCAATTATAACATCAGAATTCTAAGCATCTGACAAAGCGTGCGAACTTCCCAGAACATTGCTTTGTGCCACTCTCAACAGAAATACCCCAGGTGGGTAACTTTAACAATCAGGAGCTCCTCAGTTGCTCATGGCAAATCCCACCATGGAGTTTATAAAGACTTATGGCTAAAAAAAAGCCATACCAGATAATTTACTATACCACATATACCTAGCATTTTTGAACACTTATTTGTGCCAGATAGTGTTTTAAGTGCTTTTATATATTAAATAAGATAATTCATGCAAAATATTGATATGCCAAACACTTTATAATTCTCATTGTTCATTGAATAAAAGCTAACAGTTTGTGCCAGGATGCAAAGCAACTTTTATTAAAAGATCTCCTCGGAAGGAAGATTGGGCAGTTTACTTCTGTAGTTATACTACCTCGGAAACCCGAGGGGAGGGATTGCTATGAGTGAGATCCAACTTGACAGCAGTGAGTTTGGTTTGGTTTGATTATTATGGAGTCCATAGGTGGCAAAATGGTTAACTAACTTGGCAACTAACCAAAAAGTTGTTGGTTTAAAGTCACGTAGAGGTGCCTTGGAAGAGAAGCCTGACAATCTACTTCTGAAAGGTCATAGCCATGGAAAACTCTATGGAGCGCAGTTCTACTGTGATACACAAGGGGTTGCCATGAGTTGGAGGTGACTCAATGGTAACTGGACAAGTGAAAGAGCTTTATCTATGCTTCCTTCCATCTGAACTGCATCCTGATTTAATTACCTGAAGAATAGTTGCTGATCATTTCCCAGTATTAGTAACAGAATGAATTTTCGTTTTTCAAGATAATATTGCCATAATATACTACACAAAAACATTGTTCCATATTCTACTTTGGTGAGTAGTGACTCAGTTGTTAAAAGCTTGTGAGTGGCCATCTAGATCAATGATGTGGGTCTCTCCTCATCCAAACCAAAGACGTATGGAAACAATTAGTCCAGGGGACTGGTAGACCATGCAGTCCTCAGCCTGTATGATTATGAGACCAGAAGAACTAGATGGTGCCCGGCTACCACAGTCAACTACTCAGAGGGGGATCAGTGCAAGAGATCCTGGATAGAGTGAGAGAACAATGTGGAACAAAACTCAAAATCATAAAAAGAGACCAAGTTTGCTGGTCTGATAGAGCCTGGTAAGACCCCCGAGACTGTAGCCCCTAGTTACCCTTCAGGTGTGGAACTCAACTCACTTCTCTGGCTTCCAGCCAAGCAATAGGCATATGGGGCGAACATTTACATCAGGTAGGTACACTCCTTGGAGCCATCATCGATGGGAGAACAGAAGGGCAGTGTTTGCACAGAGAGACAGCT
>NW_006921729.1:3189968-3192145 GCF_000298275.1 Orycteropus afer afer
GGAATGGGATGAAATTTACTCTTCATCCACTGTAGGTAGTTATCTCCTGCAGTTGTAGCCAGATGTATACATATTAGTAATTATAAATTGAATCTGAATCTTTTTAAGGATTTTTTTCTTTTTGAGATTGAGTAAAAGTTTACAGAGCACATTTGTTTTCCATTCAACAATTCACCCATTTTGTTTTGTGACATTGATTGCAATCCCTGTACTGTAATGGGAACTCTGGTAGTGTAGTGCCTAAGGCACTTGACTGCTAACCAGAAGGCTGGCGGTTCAAACCCACCAGCCACTTCTTGGAAGGAAGGTTGGGCAATCTATTTCCATAGTGATACTGCCTTGGAAACCCAAGGAGGGGTCGCTATGAGTCGGGTCACTCTATAGCACATAATGGCAACAAAACAACAATAATGTAACAGCTCTCTTTCCTCTTCCTCCCTGTTTACCTTTTCCCTCTGTCCTTCTTTCCTATGCATTCCTGCTTTGCCAGCTATCTCCCTGTGCAAATGCTACACTTTTGCCCTCCCATGATTGACTATTCTAAGGAGTGTACCTACCTAATGTACCTAGTTCACCTTGTAGGCCTGACTGTTGTTTGGCTGAAAATTCAGTTATGGGAGTGAGTTCAGTTCCAGGACTGAAAGGTGACAGGGGCCATCATCTCCAGGGGTTTCACCAGTCCCTGTCCTATCAGTAAGCCTGGTCTTTTTGATGACTTTTGAGTTTTGTTCCACTTTTTCCTCCCACTCTATCCAGCATCTCCAATTTTAAATGGAAGTGTCAATTTATCTTTAATGTGAAACTGAAGAAAAATTAGATACTTGTTTCTTCAACACAAAATAAAAAGATCCCTGAAAGATTATGAAAAGAGATTGGATTCATTATGTTTTTTATTAAATTGCAAGTTTCAGTTTTACATCATATGATTCATTCTATGCTGAGAAAAGGGAAATGATGTGATTTAACACTTTTATGCATCTTTCACTTCCCAGTTTTTGTTGCTTCTATAATCTTTGCTTTGCCCATATATATAGCATTTACTTTGATTTACAACCACAGTTCCCTCAGTTGTTTAGTCTTAGTTCTCTATATTGAAATGGATTTACTGCTCACGTCTAGTCCTTTTATCATGGCTTCTCTTTTCCTGAAGAATTTGGTGTTCTTTTCTCGTTCTTGTCAGGATTATCACATGCCATACCCTGGTAAATGAAGCACCTCACTTAAATGACTCTAGTAACCTATTTAAATTTTGGTTAAGCCAGGAATTTTCTTTGTTCAAAATCTTTTCTTTCTTTTCTTCATCTTGATGGCAGGACCAAATACTAAACATGTGTTGCATCTTGGTCTACCTTGCATGCCCTACCCCCCAAATTTTTTTTTTTTTAAATTAATGAGGACCCATTTCCTCTCTTTAGTTGATGTCATTAGTCTTTAGCACAGTGCTGACTACATAGTGGATACTTTGTAATTGATTGTTAGATAAGTTTTTGAAGGAATTGGCAACTAATGGACTTGTCATTGGAGCTCTGATGGTATAGTGCCTAAGGCATTTGACTGCTAACCAGAAGGCTAGTGGTTCAAACCCACGAGCCACTCCTTGGAAGGACGGTTGGGCAATCTACTTCCGTAGTGATACTGCCTTGGAAACCCGAGGAGGAGTTGCTATGAGTCGAATGCAACTTGATAGCAGTGAGTTTGGTTTTTTTTGGGACTTGTCATACCACAGTCAGTGTTGTTTTGGGAAATGAAATAAGGAAGTCAGAAGAAGAAAAAAAATTGGGAAATAATTAATGATGAGTTTGGTTTTGGACTTAATTTGCCAATATTATATTCAGATGCCGATACCTAATAACTCTAAACTCACTCACTGCTGTTGAGTTGGGTCCAACTCATAGGGACCCCTCTTTGGATTCCTGAGGCAGTATCACTATAGAAGTAGATTGCCCAGCCTTCCTTCCAAGGATTGGCTGGTGGGTTTGAACCGCCAGCCTTCTGGTTAGCAGTCAAATGCCTTAGGCACTATGCCACCAGAGCTCCCTCCTGCTGATACCTAATAGGCAGAATTAAATGCATAGATTTGAAGATCACCCTAATAGAAATGATTAAATGTGTACAAACAAATGAGATTTTAGAGAATTTTGCATTGCTGAGAAGCAGAGATCCAAAGACAGAACTCA
>NW_006921729.1:3192755-3209362 GCF_000298275.1 Orycteropus afer afer
CTGACACTGCAGAATGATCCTCCTTCTTTGGAAACTGGTGTTCAGGATAAAGAAATGCTGAAAAAATATGGGAAATCATTTAGAAAAATGATTTCATTATGCCTTCAAAAAGATCCAGAAAAAAGGTAAAATATCAGATCAAATTTAGTTTTCTCTTCATGTAATATGTAAGGCATTGGGGGAGCCTAAAATTATATACATATATGGGGGAATTATTTGTACTTGTTTAAAAGAGCTTTCTTAACTATAAACTTTTTTAAAAAAAAAAGTATACAGAAATTATTATAGTAGATTGGAAATGATTAGATTAATTTCTCTCTTTTCAGTATATGGCTTACCCTAAATAGCTATTTTCTGGTTAATATCTTATGATTATAAATTTGTATGTTGTGATTCTGTATTAATAAAATACCAGGTTGATAGGAGGGGCTTGTTTTCAGTTTGTATTTTAAAAGTTATTTGTAAGCAAATATCTTAATGTTTATAATTTTAATAATGACATATACATAGCAAATGTGTATGTAATGTTACAATCATACTTAGCTCCTAGTTTGAAAGGTATTTTTATAAACAGAACAGAAAGTCAGATAGCTAGAAATAAGTATCCAAATAGGTATTGGATGAACAAGTAAGCAAATAAACAAGATCATCTAGTGTGTGTCTTTATCTTTATGAATTAAACAGAATCATGGGATATTGGAGATCATTGAGTAGAACTTTTTGTTGTATCTTCAAGGAAACTGAAGTCGCCCTGCTACTTTCCTGGTTAATCTAAATCCTGTAGAGCTGGGACTTAAATCCAAAACTCCTGATTCTTAATCTAGGGCTCTTTTCCCATTATATCTTGTTTTTCTATTTCATGTATGTATGTGTGTGTATGATTTTTTGAAATTTTTATTGTGATTTAGGTGAAAGTTTATTTCATATATATATATTCCACTCAGTTTCCTAGCCCTAATAGTTCTTTAATTTTACTTTTCTCTGAAGATCAGTGAAAGAAAAAGATTTTAATGGGCCTTTTTACTCATATCTTTAGCATATTTAATGGGGCTTAAGAATTTACTTTTGAAAATATTTGGAAAGGTAAAGAGGCAGCAGAGTTCATACCTGTGTTACTAGAATGGTTTTTTTTTTTCTGTTTCTGGATAAATGATTAAAAGGTAAGGAACAGTATTGTTTCTGGCAAGTTTATTGACTTATTGACTAAAATAAAATTTCTCTTATCACAAACACCTAGAAATGTCAGGTAAAATGTATCAAACTTTAAAAAAAAATCCATAGATGAGCATGTAAGAAAGGTAGGTCCTTAAATGATAGAAATAATGAGTAAAGTTACATAATTTAGAGAAGAAATATGAACTGATACTTTGACTGCCCTCAGTGGGAGACTGTTTATTACAGTAACTTACTAGCTTGGATTTCTAACTCCCATGGGGAGACTAAAGAAGATCTTTGGTTCACTCGGGGGGATTTTGAACTGAGGGCCATGCTTAAAGCTAGGACCTTCCAAAGTTTTTATCCTGAGGAAAAAGGTAGACCAGATTTAAAAAAGAAAAACTGTTCACTGGAAGAGACAACAAAAATCTAGCCCTATGACCTAGACATTCTGCAGTTTTAGTCTGAATTTATACTATATGTGTCACTCAGGAAACCACAAGATTAAGAAGTTAAAATTATTGCCATGCTTAGCAAAGTCAGCCCTGCTTACTCCACAGGTAGAAATTGGCCTACTCTCAAAGAACACAGAAGGGATGGAAACAGTACCAAAAAAAAAAAAAGTTTTCTACCATTTAAAATAAAGCTCTGATAGCATAGTGCCTAAGGCACTTGACTGCTAACCAGAAGGCTTGCAATTTAAACCCACCAGTCACTCATCGGAAGAAAGATTGGGCAATCTACTTCCATAGTGATACCCTTGGAAAACCAGGGAGGGGTTGCTGTGAGTCGCGTCAGACTCCAGGACACATAACAACAATAACAACAACTAACGACCATTTAAAATTGGCTTCTTTCTTGTTGTCAGTGAATGTAGTTGCTGTAACCTTCCTTTTGCTTTTCAGAGTTCTTCCAGAGTTGAGTTTACAGATTTCTGTTTGCTTTCATTATTGATCATGTGCGGTGTAGGAGTTGGGACGGTGGACCTACTCATGCTGCCATCTTCCTGGAAGTCCAAATTGTGTTTCTTCAAAAAAATTTTTTCTTAATTGAAATATTAAATTTTATTGTAGTTTTATAGTCTAATTGGGTGCTCTGGTGGCATAGTGCCTAAGACATTTGACTGTTAGCCAGGAGGCTGGCAGTACAAACCCCACCAGTCACTCAGAAAGAAGATTGGGCAATCTACTTCCATAGTAATGTTGCCTCAGAAACCCAAGGAGGAGTTGCTATGAGTCAGATCTGACTCGATGGCAGTGAGTTTGGTTTTTCTTTTTCTTTCTTCTTTCTTCTTTTTTTTTTTTTTAATAGCCTAGTAAGTCTTTTTCCTTATGGTTTCTGGTTATCACTAAAATGTGCTCATGCTTTTTTAATTTTTTAAAAAACTTGAATCTTCAGGAGTTTATTAGTGTAAATTGTGATAAGGTGCTCATGTAACTTTTTTCCCCCAGTTGTTAATAATTTCTTGTGACAATTAACTGGTTGGTACTGTAACCCAAAATTCTTAGATTGTAGATGCTTATGTCTGTTTTGGGATCCTGTTCTAATGGAGTGTTGTCCACTCGTGTCAATATTAGAGTTTTAATTATTACACATTTTGATATATAGTAGGCTCTTTCACACCCCAGCCTCTCCCCCTTTCTAATCCCCCAAATGTTCTTGTCTAGATTGACTATACAGTTTTCCAAATAAACTTAAAGGTAATTTTTAAAAATAAAAAATTGAAAAAATATGCAATTACTGTGCTTGTGTAAAATTTCTATTCTAATCTAGAGAGGACCTAAGTAATTTTTATCCCATTCTATTTATATAGCACTTTTCAGTTTTCATAGGTCTTTCAACTGTATTCTTTCTCAAAATCTTTATACTAATCCTCTGAGGCACTGGTTCTAAAGTTTGGATGTACGTTGGAATCACCTGGGCAGTTTTATAAACTACTAATAACCTGAGTGATCTGGGTCTTACCCTAAAGATTCTGCTCTAATTGGTATAGAGTACACTCTGGGCTGGGGAGAATTTAAAAAACTCTCAGGAATTCTAATGTGCTCTAAAGGACTTAGCCATGTAGTACTAAACGTTAGGGTATGTGGTGAAGTCAGATCTAGTCTCTAAGTGTGTTATCCTATTTTTTCCTCTGAATCATATTCTTTTAAAAGTTGGTAAAATTAACAATGATGTCTTTATTAAAAACAAAGTAAGACTATGCACAGTTGTGTTAAAAACTGAGTTTATATTAAATTTGGGGGATAAATTTTACTTGTAAAGTCTTTAATTTAAAGAAAAACTTGTGAAATCTATTTTTAAGAATCCATAGTTACCTATATTGAAGACTGGCAGGCAGCCATATGGCAAGATGTACAGAGATTGGTCCATTTCCTCTTTGTAAGTTTAAATGTGTTTTTATAACTTACAAAGGTAAATATTGGAATAATATCTTAGAAATAATAATAGTAAATAGCAAATGTGTTGGAAGCCACTAAGAATTCATACTCCCAAAATAATAATTTCAGAAATGCGTTTTTCAAAGAATCTACCATAATTATTATCAGAGCATTTCTATTTAACTTTTTTATTCTATTCAATGTCTTGTACCATATTTATCCTACTTTTCGCTCTTTTTAGCAGGTTAAGGGAAGTGGCGTATACTGAGTTTTTATCTTGCAGAATTGTTTATCATTTTTGGAGATGGAAACCCACATTGCACTTCAATTAACTGTAAAAATTTTCTTCTCTGATTTTAGACCAACAGCCGCAGAACTTTTAAGACACAAATTTTTTCAGAAAGCAAAGGTAGGAAATTCTAGCTGTTGATTATATGTGTTCATATGATGCTCCCAATTACCCAGAGTATGTTCAATGGTTAGAAATTACTTTTTGTTTTTAAAGATGATTATGTGAAAATGATTAGAAAAATGGCTGGGGGGATGATAATTGGGGCCATGAAATCAAAGGTGCGTGAACTGTTGAATGTAAATCAAATTTGCTTGGTAAGTTTGAACCTAAAAAACAATTTAAAAAAAGAAAAATGATTAGAAGAGGAAGGATAGATCAAATAAAACTGTCTTTGGAAATTAAGATAAATGCTTTTCTAAAATTAAGTTTGGATTTTAGTAAGTACTTTTTTCACATAAGTTAATTTAGTTAAGTTAAAGTTCCAATATGAATGATGAATATTAAATTGTACATTATAAATATTAACTGTGAAAAAATATGGACCATTCATTTTAGGGTCACCACTCGTCTATCAGTTTGTTGTTCTGTGGTGGCATGTGTATTGCTGTGAGGCTAGAGGCTATGCCACCAGTATTTCAAATACAAGCAGGGTCATCCAAGGAGGACAGGTTTCAGAGGAACTTCCAAATTAAGACTTGGAAGAAGGAATGGGCCATCCACTTCTTAAAGAATTGTTGTTGTTGTTGTTGTTATGTGCTGTCAGGTCATCTCCAACTCATAGTGACCCTGAGTACAACAAAACGAAACGCTACCCAGTCCTGTGCCAGCCTCACGATCCCCACTATATTTGAGCCCATCGTATCAGCCACTGTGTGAGTCCATCTTATTGAGGGCCTTCCCCTCTTTCGTTGACCTTCACTTTACTAAGCATGACATCCTTCTCCAGAGAATTCTTCCTTCTGACAGCATGACCAAAGTAGGTGAGATAAGCTCTAGCCTTTCTCACTTCCAAGGAGCATTCTGGCTGTACTTCTTCCAGGATAGATTTGTTAGTTTTTTTTAACAGTCCACGGTACTTTCATCATTCTTCTCCAACACCACAACTCAAAAGCATCAACTATTTTTCGGTCTTCCTTGTTGTCCAGCTCTCACATGCATATAAGATGATTGAAAATACCATGGCTTGAGTTAGGCACACCTTAGTTTTCAAGAAGATATCTTTGCTCTTCAGCACTTGAAAGAGGTCTTTTGCAACAGATTTGCTAACACAATACATCTTTTCATGTCTTGAGTGCTGCTTCCCTTGACGTTGATTGTAGAACCAAGTAATAAGAAGTCTTGGACAGCTTCCATCTTTTCTCCATCTATTGTGATGCTGCTTACTGGTCCAGTTGTGAGGCTTTTTGTTGTCTTTATATTGAGGTGTAATCCATCCTGCAGACTGTAGTCATTAATTTTCATCAGTAAGTGCTTCAAGTCATCCTCACTTTCAGCTAGCAAAGTTGTCTCATCTTCATATCTCAGGTTATTAATGAACCTTCCTCCAATCCTTATGCCAAAGAATTGGCCAGTGAAAACCTTATGAATAGCAGTGAAACACTGTCAAACATATTACTGGAAAACTTTATGAAAAGCCCTGAAACATTGCCTGATATAGTGCTGGAAGATGAGCCTCTCAGTCAGAAGGCACTCAAAGTACAACTGGGGAAGAGCTGCCACCTCAGAGTAGAGCCGACCTTAATGATGTGGATGAAGTAAAACTTTTGGGACCTCCATTTGCTGATGTGGCATGACTCAAAATGGGAAAAAACAGCTGCATACATCCATTAATAATAGGAGCATGGAATGTACAAACTATTATTCTAGGAAGACTGGAAGTTGTCAAAAATGAAATGGAACATAGAAACATAGATATTCTGGGCATTAGTGAGCTGAAATGGACTGGTTTGGGCCATTTTGAATCAGACAACCACATGATCTACTATGCCGGGAATGATGAAGAGGAATGGGGTGGCATTCATCATTACAAAGAATGTTTGAAGATCTGTCTTGAAGTACAGTGCTGTCACTGATAGGATAATTTTCACGCATCTATAAGGAAGACCAGTTAATACTACTGTTATTAAAATTTACGCAGTAACCACCAAAGCCAAAGATGAGGAGGAAATTAAAGATTTTTACCAGCTTCTGCGGTCTAAAATTGACCGAACATGCAATCAAGATGTGTTGATTATCACTGGTTTGCAGTGCAAAAGTTGGAAACAAAGACGAATCACCAGTAGTTGGAAAATATGCCCTTAGTAATAGAAATACCACTGGAATTCACATGATAGAATTTTGCAAGACCAATGACCAATGACTTATTCGGGAGCTCTGGTAGCATAGTGGCTAAGGCACTTGACTGCTAACCAGAAGGCTGGCGGTTCAAACCTACCAGCCACTCCTTGGAAGGAAGGTTGGGCAATCCTCTTTCCATAGTGATACTGCCTTGGAAACCCAAGGAGGGGTCGCTATGAGTTGGGGCTGACTTGACGGCAAATAACAACAACAATGACTTATTCATTGCGAATACCTTTTTTAAGCAATACAGATGATGGCTATACACATGGACTTTGCCAGATAGAGTGCACAGGAATCATATCGACTACATCTGTGGGAAGAGGTGATGGAGAAGCTTAATATCTTTGCCCAAAACAAGTCCAGGAACTGACTGTGGAACAGACCATCAGTTGCTCATGTGCATGTTAAAGTTGAAGCTGAAGACAATTAAAACATGTCCACGAGAGCCAAACTATGACCTTGATGATACCCCTCCTTAATTTAGAGACTATCTAAAGAATAGCTTTGATGCATTAAACACCAGTGACTGAAAACCAGAGGAACTATGGGATGACAAAAAGAACGTCATCCATGAAGAAAGCAATAGGTCAATAAAAAGACAGGAAAGAAAGAAAAGACCAAAACGGATGTCCTTGAATAGAGAGTAGCTAAAGCAAATGGAAGAAATGGCAAGATAAAAGAGCTGAACAGAAGATTTCAAAGAGCAGCTCAAGAAGACAAAGTCAGTTATTATAATGAAGTGTGCAAAGACCTGGATTTAGAAAACCAAAAGGGAAAAACATGCTCAGCATTTCTCGAGCTGAAAGAACTGAAGAAAAAATTCAAGCCTGGAGTTGCAATATTGAAAGATTCTATGGGCAAAATAATGAATGATGCAGGAAACATTGAAAGAAGATGGAAGAAATACACAGAATCACTGTACCAAAAAGAATTGGTCGATATTCTTCTATTTCAGGAGGTGGCATATGATCAAGAACCAATGGTATTGAAGGAAGAAGTCAAAGCTGCACTGAAGGAATTGGCAAAGAACAAGCCTCCGGGAATGGACAGAATACCCATTGAGATATTTCAACAAATGTGTGCCACACTGGAGCCAGTTACTTACTTGCCTATGCCAAGAAATTTCGAAGACAGCTTCCTGACCAGCTGACTGGGAAAGATCCATATTTGTACCCATTCCCAAGCAAGGTGATCCCACAGAATATGGAAGTTATTGAACAATATCATTAATTCACACATAAGTAAAATCTTGCTGAAAATAATTAAAAAAACAGTTGCAGCAGTATATTGACAGAGAACGGCCAGAAGTGCAATCTGGATTCAGAAGAGGACGTGGAACAAGGGATATTATTGCTGATGGTAGATGGATCTTGGCTGAAAGCAAAGATTACAAGAAAGATATTTACTTGTGTTTTATTGACTACACAAAAGCATTCAATTGTGTGCATCATAACAAACTATGGATAACATTGAGAAAAACGGGAATTCCAGAATACTTCATTGTGCTCATGAGGAACCTGTACATAGACTAGGAGGCTGTCATTCAAACAGAACAAGAGAATACTGCATGGTTTAAAATCTGGATGGGAATGTGTCAGGGTTGTATCTTTTCACCATGCTTATTCAATCTGTATGCTGAACAAATAATCCATGAAGCTATATGAAGAAGAGTGTTGCATCAGGATTGGAGGAAAACTCATTAGAAACCTGTGATACACAGACAACACAACTTTGCTTGCTGAAAGTGGGTGACTTGAAGCACTTACTAATGAAGATTGAAAACTTAAATCTGCAATACGGATTACATCTCAACAGAAAGAAAATGAAAATCCTCACAACTGGACCAATAAGCAGCATCATGATAAATGGAAAAAAGATTGAATTTTTTGAAGATTTCATGTTACTTGATTCCATAGTCAACACCAATCAAGACATCAGGCAGCAGTCAAGACATCAGATGACATATTGCACTTGGCAAATCTGTTGCAAAAGACCTCTTTCAAGAGCAAAGATGTTTTCCTTGAAGACTAAGGTGTGCCTAACACAAGTCATAGGAGCTCTGGTAGCGTAGTGCCTGAAACACTTGACTGCTAACCAGAAGGCTGGCAGTTAAAACCCACCAGCCACTCCTCGGAAGGAAGGTTGAGCAATCAACTTCCATAGTGATACTACCTTGGAAACCCAAGGAGGGGTCACTATGAGTCGGGTCCGACTTGATGGCACATAACAACACAACAACAACAAGCCAAGCTGTGGTATTTTTATTCACTTCATATACATCTGAGAGCTGGACAGTGAGCAAGAAAGACCAAAGAAGAGTTGATGCTTTTGAATTGTGGTGTTGATGAGGAATACTTACTGAAAGTACTATGGACTGCCAAAAGAACTAACAAGTCTGTCCTAGAAGAAGTGCAGCTGGAATGCTCCTTGGAAGCAAGAACGAGACCTACATTGGTCATGTTGTCAGAAGGGACCATTCCCTGGAGAAAGTTATCATGCTTGGTAAAGTGGAGGGTCAGTGAAGAAGGGAAAGGCCCTCCACTCTGAAAGAACTTCAGAGTAATACAATGAAAGTTTTTCTGATACTTCTTCATAAAATAATTACTATATTACATTTTAATTGCAATGAACATTGTTATAAAATTCCTCGATTCACTGAAACTTCTAGTAACAAGAAAATACTTTTTTTTTCTTTGCCAGAATAAAGAATTTCTTCAAGAAAAAATACTACAGAAAGCACCAACTATTTCTGAAAGAGCTAAAAAGGTAAATGGGGATTTAACTCAGGCTTTTCTTGGCAGACTTTTATTTTAGGTTTAGAAAGCGTATGTTAAGTAACAATTTGTTAGCAATACATGAATGTTGTTGTTGTTATGTGCCGTCAAGTTGGACCTAACTCATAGCGACCCCTCCTGGTTTTCCGAAGTGGTATCACTAGAGAAGTAGATTGCCCATCCTTCCTTCCGAAGAGTGGCTGGTGGGTTTGAACCGCCAGCCTTCTGGTGAGCCATCAAGTGCCTTGCACTACGCTACCAGAGCTCCCAATACATGAGTGGTACTCATTTTTTTCCCAGTGTTTTCTATAGCATTCTTTAATACCTTAATTCAGCAAATAGATATTCCTCTGTTTGTGTTAAGCTGGGTTCTCTAGAGAAGCAAAACCAGTAAAGCTTATATATACATATAGAGAAAGAGAAATTTATCTTAGGAAAATGGCTCACACACTTAATAGAAGCTGGCAGGTCCCAAGTTCTTGGATCAAACGTCAGGCTGGAGGCTTTTCCCAACTCACACAGCTGCAGGGGCTGATGAGCTCAAGGTTGGCAGGCAGTATACCGGATCTTGACTTGAACAAATGATGAATCGAAGATCTCTGATCCGAACGGTGGATTGTTTGCTCACAGACAGGTATAGGCAGCACAACAGGATACTGATCCACAGAAGAGTGTCTCTTTTCCCAGGATGTCCATAAATATATTGGAAGCAGGCCATACCCCTAGGGAAACTCCCTTTCAGTGGATTGGCTGCTCAAAACATACACATCCGATCCCATTGTAGGAGTAACCCACATCACAACTGCTTAAACCATACAGAATTGTGGTCCAGCCAAGTAGACACACAGCTCCAGCTATCACAGTCCACCCCTTATCAACTTGGCAGTTGTATATATCTTCTTAACCATATATAATTAGACTCTAAAGAAGAACAATTACAAAGTGATATTTGCACCTAACATAATAAACTAACATACGCACAACTGAAACACATTACCCTTATTTAGATTTCATAGTTCATAACAGAAGGAAACAAAAATACTCGCTGCACATATACAATGAAGAAATACAACAATCACAGTCCTCGTTTCTACAGCTGGTCATGTGATATTCAGAACTACTTTCTTCCACCATCCACTTCGTATTTCCCTTGCCCTCAGCAAGTAGCTCACCTGGTTGTGGTTCTTTGCCTGATGGGGTGACCCAAACTTTCATTCCTGAAGGGTCTGGCCATTAGTAGTCATGTCAGAATTGGGTTGCTGTAATTTTCCATTGACTTTAATCACAGGGCATGGTAGTACTAAGAGACGTCCTAAAGAATCTCCTATATTCCAGACATATTCTTCTTTACCTCCATTATGTAACGTCAATCCAATTTCCCCTTGGTAATCAGGATCTCTCACACCAGATAGTACAGTAATGCCCTTTTTGTTCTGTTGATCCATAGGCATGAGGAAGCCAAAATGGCTGGATGGCATTCTTAACTTCCAGTTCAATGCAAACAGTATTGTGTCTCCAGGTGGGAGTGTTCCTCCCTTTGAGACTAAGATCTCCAGACCCGCAGAGCATAGGGTCACAGGAACAGGAAGTAAAAATTTTTTGAGTAGGTCATTAGGGGTAGTGAGTGGTACCACTCCTGTTCCCACCCCTTGGTTCCTGGACCCATGAATCCTGGCTGTTGGAGAAACAGCACCATATATTGGATGCTGGTTTAGAGCATATACAGCCTCCTGGGTAACATTGTCCCAACCCTTCAAGGTACTGCCACCTAGCTGGCACCATAATTGTGTTTTTAGTATGCCATGCCATTGTTCTATCAAGCCAGCTGCCTCTTGATAATGGGGAACATGGTAAGACCAATGAATTCCACAAGTATAGGCCCATTGCTGCACTTCATTTGCTTTGAAGTTAGTCCCTTGATCTGAAGCAATGCTGTGTGGGATAACATGATGGTGGATAAGGCATTCTGTAAGTCCATGGATGGTAGTTTTGGCAGGAGCATTGCATGCAAGGAAGGCAAATCCATATCCAGAATAAGTATCTATTCCACTAAGAACAAAATGCTGTCCTTTCCATGATGTAAGTGGTCCAATGTAATCAACCTGCCACCAGGTTGCTGGCTGATCAACCCAAGGAACGAATCCATATTGCAGACTCAGTGTTGGTCTCTGCTACTGGCAGATTGGGCATTCAGCAGTGGCCGTTGCCAAATCAGCCTTGGTAAGTGGAAGTCCATGTTGCTGAGCCCATGCATAACCTCCGTCCCTGCCATCATGGCCACTTTGTTCATGAACCCATTGAGCAATGGAGTAGTTAGGGCAAAAGGATGACTGGTTTCCACTGAACATGTCATCCTATCCACCTGATTGTTAAAAGTCCTCCTCTGCTGAGATCACCTTTTGGTGGGCATTCATGTGAGACACAAATATCTTTACTCCTTTTGCCCATTCAGACAGATATATCCACATACCTGTTCCCCATACATCTTTGTCACCAATTTTCCAGGCATGCTTCTTCCAAGTCCCAGACCATCCATCCAAGCCATTGGCCCACAGCCTATGAATCTGTATATAGTCGTACATCTCGCCATTTCTTGTTCCATGCAAAATGAACAGCCAGATGCACAGCTCAAAGTTCTGCCCATTGGGAGGATTTCCCTTCACCACTGTCCTGCAGAGAAGTTCCAGAAAGGGGCTGCAGTGCCACTGCTGTCCACTTTGGAGTGGTGCCTGCATATCATGCAGAACCAACTGTAAACCAGGCACGAGTTTTCTCTTCCTCAGTTAACTTATCATAAGGAACTCCCCATGAGGCCATAGGTACAGACTGGGAGAGGGAGGGTAAAGTGACTGGAGTGGAGACCATAGGCATTTGGGTCACTTCCTCATGCAACTTCCTTGTGCCTTCAGGTCCTGCTCAAGCCTGATCTCTGATATACGGCTTCCGTTTGGTGGCCCATGGTTAGGCGTTCAGTCTCTACTAAAACCCAATAACAAGTTAAAAGCTGTTTCTCAAAAAGAGAGTAGTTATCTGCAGAGGATGATAGGGCTTTGCTCCAAAATCCCAAGGGTCTGCATTGTGATTCACCAATAGCGACCTGCCATAGACTTCAAACAGCATCTCTATTTGCTACAGACACTTCACGCACCATTGGATGAGCCGGATCATATGGCCCAAGTGGCAGAGCAGCTTGCATGGCAGCCTGAACCTGTTGCAGAGCCTTCTGTTTTTCTGGGCCCCACTCAAAACTAGCAGCTTTCCGAGTAGCTTGATTAATAGGCCAAAGCAACACACCCAAATGAGGGATGTGTTGCCTCCAAAATCCAAAGAGGCCTACCACATGTTGTGCCTCCTTTTTAGTTGTGAGGGAAAGCAGATACAGTAACTTAACCTTTCACGTTAGTAGGAATATCTCAACATCCCCACACCATTGGACCCCTAGAAAGTCCACAGAAATGGAAGGCCACCTGAATTTTTGTAGGGTTAATTTTACACCCTCTACCACTCCTCGGAAGGAAGGTTGGGCAGTCTACTTTCATAGTGATACTGCCTTGGCAACCCAAGGAGGGGTCGCCATGAGTCGGGTCCAACTTGACGGCACATAACAACAACAAGCGCATGTATGTCTCACCATTAAATCTGGAATCATCGATAATTCTTCCTTACTAGGTCCAATCAGCATAATGTCATCAATATAATGGACCAATATGATGTCTTGTAGAAGGGAAAGGTGATCAAGAACCCTATAGACTAAATTATGACATAGTGCTGGGATGTTGATATACCCATGGGGAAGTACTGTGAAAGTATATTGTTGTCCTTGCCAGCTGAAGGCAAACTGCTTCTGATGGTCCTTTGAAATTGGTATTGATGAAAAAGCATTGGCCAGATCAGTGGCTGCATACCAAGTACCAGGAGATGTACTAATTTGTTCAAGCAATGAAACCACATCAGGAACAGCAGCTGCAATTGGAGTCACCACCTGATTAAGTTGACGATAATCCACTGTCATTCTCCAAGATCCATCTGTTTTTTGTACAAGCCAAGTAGGTGAATAAAATTTGGATGTGGTGGGAATCATCACCCCTGCATCCTTCAAATCCTTGATGGTGGCAGTAATCTCTGCAACCCCTCCAGGGATGTGGTACTGCTTTTGGATTACTATTTTTGTAGGTAGAGGCAGTTCTAATGGCTTCCACTTGGCTTTCCCTACCATAATAGCCCTTACTCCACATGTCAGGGACCCAATGTGGGAATTCTCCCAATTGCTCAGTGTATCTATTCCAGTTATGTATTCTGGAACTGGGGAAATCACTACAGGTTGGATTTGGGGACCCACTGGACCTACTGTGAGATGGACCTTAACCAAGACTCCATCAATAACTTGACCTCCATATGCCCCCATTCTGACTGGTGGGCCACACTGATGCTTTGGGTCTCCTGGAATTGTGTCATTGCAGAGACATTGTCTAGTAATCACCAAAAAGTCTGATTTATTTCTTTTTCCCCAGTGAAGCAGTCACTCGTAAAAGGCCTCAGATCCCTTTGGGGAAGGCTGGGAGAAAGATTGACATTATAGATTTTTGGCTATGTAGTGGGGTCCTTCCTTAAGGGGACCCGGCCTCCCCTTCATTCACGGGGTTGTGAGTCTGTAAACTCACTGAAGTCTGGAAATTGATTGAGACGCTGTGACTCTTTATTCTGGTGATTCAAACTAGACTGCTATTCATGTGACCTAGAATTCTTCTGTCTGTACAGGTCATGTAAATATTTAGTAGGTTTGCTATGTATTTCAGTACTGGAAACACCATGCCTAAGTAGCCAATGCCATAATTCTACACAAATCAGAGTATTCTGATTACTATTTCCACTGTGCTGTCCATTATGGTAACCACCCCTGCCTTGTCTCTATTGATTAACTGCTGCCACTGGCCCCTAGTACCACAGGGTTCAATCATCCCCATGGTAGTTAAGTGTCTTAGTTCAATTAGGGCAGTTCCCACTGTCATATCTGGTTTACGTTAAATAGCAGTGTTCAAGGATGCTGTGGCTCCCTTCACAAACTTACTCCTCACTGTACTGGTGAAAGGTTTGTCCTCTAGACTCTCCATTTCTGGCTTTAGGGGTCTAATCTGATAAATCCATTCTAACATGCCAATTTCCTTAAGCCTCTGGATACCTTCTTCTACATTATACCAAAGCAGGTCTGGTACTTTAACTTACTGGCTTAAGGTAGGCCACCGCATAATCCATACTTTAGTAAGCCAACCAAATAAAGTATTAGATCCTTTCCTAACCTCTCGAGCTGAAACATAGAATGAAGAATCCATACTTAGTGGGCCTAAATCAATAAACTCAGACTGATGCAATGTTAGATTCTTTGCCCCATTATCCCACACCCTCAGTAGCCATTCCCATGCGTATTCTCCAGGTTTCTATCTGTACGTGTTAGTAAAATCAAGTAGGTCTGTCCGGGTGTAGTGTACCACCTCCTCAGTCACACTTTGTATTTCACCTTTTGGGGCACGCTTGGACTTTAGTTACAGGTCTAGCAGCAACAATGGGTGGTTGAGGCAGTTCCTGAAAACATTCATCAATGTTTTCCATGGCATCCACTTCAGGCAATGACCCAGCAGGAACAGTTGGGTTCATCCCATCAAACCCAGGTGTAAGGGATTGTGGTTTTATAGTAATCCCTTCAGATGGGAGTGATTCAGCAGAATTTACAGGCTCCATATCTTCATCTTACAGACTATCTGCCCATATGTTCCCATTCCAGGTTTCAGGATCCCATTTATTCCCCAATCAATGCCCTCACTTTAACTTCAGACACCATTCTGGGTTGGCAATTTAATTGGTGGTATAATTCAGCCACCCTTACAATAAGACTTCGGGTTTGGTTTTCAGCAATATCAGCGCTTTTACTAGAAGAAATAAGGCTTTCTTTCAGAGCACAACTAGAAACACTGAGGTCTTTTATGCAGTGCTTAAGCTGTGACTCAGCAGCCCTGAGCTCATCTCACTCTTTCACTACTTTATCTAGTCTAAGTAGGACCAACCAACCAGCTTCTTTAGACTCCTCATGCTTACATAATTGTAGAAAAGTATCAAATATGCAATCACACAAAGCCTCACTTCTCAAAAGTACTTGATATACTGGTTGTGCTATTTTGCATATTAATGTTGCCAACTCATGCCATGGATTAGGAGGACCCTCTTTATTAATGGAGGCAGCGTCACCAGTGCCTTTACAATTAATCAAATTGGAGAACCAAAACAGAATCTGTGAGACCCAATTTAGGAAGCCCATCTTTATGATTTTGTCTCTCTAGAACCACCCCACTTGTGATACCAAATGTGTTAGGCTGGGTTCTGTAGAGAAGCAAAACCAGTATAGTTTATCTATACATATGGAGAAAGAGAAATTTATCTTAGGAAAATGGCTCACACACTTAAGGAAGCTGGCAAGTCCCAAGTTCTTGGATCAAACGCCAAGATGCAGGCTTTTCCTTACTCACACAGCTGCAGGGCCTGAGGAGCTCAAGGTTATCAGGCAGTATACCAGCTGTTGACTCCAACAAATGACGAATCCAAGATCTCCAGGCTGAATGGTAGATTGTTTGCTCATGGACAGCTGTAGGCAGCACAACAGAATCCCGATGCACAGAAGAGTGTCTCTTTTCCCAGGATGTTCATAAATATATTGGAAGCAGGCCACACCCCTAGGGAAACTCCCTTTCAACGGATTAGCTGCTCAAAACATATACATCCAGTCCTATCATGGGAATAACCACATCACAACTGCTTAAGCCACACAGAATTATGGTCCAGCCAAGGTGACTCACACCTCCAACTATCATACTGTTATACTGGAATGAAAGGTAATGTTACATAATAATGGATGAATTAATTATACTTAATTAATTATCCTGTTATATTACTATTTCCAAAGACCAAAAGGAGTTGTGACTTTTATGCATAATATTTATAGCTTTGCTTATAAGTCAGAGTACATTCTTTTGACTCCAAACTTCCTATTACTTTTAGTTAAGTACCCAAAGAACCTGGTTATGCATATGTAATTTCTAAGGTGTTTATTCATAAGGCAAGCTGAGAGTAGAGAATGCATTAAGATTCTAGTTTGTGTAAAATATATTTAAGAGCTTTCCCTACTGTGGTACATTTATGAACCTTTGGAACATTAGGGAGTGGAAAATCCTCCCTTTTCCTCACTCTTACTTTTCTGCTCAGAGCAGTTTATTCAATATAAAGGAAATGAGGCAATCTGGTCTTTGTTGATAGTAGACTTGAAGGAGAATGTAAAGTTTCTATACCTTGTACAGTACAGTGGTAGGCCAGCCCAGGAAATTAGAATAATTTGACTTATTCTCTTCCATAGATCTTTCTGCTTGAGGATTCTGGTATTACTTAAATGGTTGTTGATAAATAAAGAATCAGAAAAGTATAGTAAACACCTTGAAATGGTATTCTTACTAAGCAATAATAGCAAAAGTAACTTGTCTCTGCTTTAGGGATATATCTATCTGGAGACTATGATACCAAATCTAGTTATCAACAGTTCTTTTTTTTTTTTTTTTTCCTTTGATCATTATATTGTGATTTGGGTTAAACTTTCTAAAGCTTTAGAGCTATCATTTTCAGAAA
>NW_006921729.1:3209593-3218939 GCF_000298275.1 Orycteropus afer afer
AACCCACCAGCCACTCCTTGGAAGGAAGATGGGGCAATCTACTTCCATAGTGATGATACTGCCTCGGAAACCCAAGGAGGGGTCGCTGTGAATCGGGTCGGACTCCACGGCACATAACAACAACAACAACAGGTTGTTCTGAAGAGCACATTCCTCATCGTAATACCTCTTTGATTTTGTAGGCTTATTTATTGTTTGGCTGAAAAGTGATTTCCTAGAGTAGGTGGGATTTCAGATTTGAAGGGTATCTAAGTGCTGTAGTCTCGGGGGTTCCACTAGTTTCTTTCAGGCCAGTAAGTCTGCTATTTTTATGATTTTGAATATTTTTCTACATTTTTCTCCCCCTCCATCCAGGACCTTCTACTGTGATTCTGATCAGAGTAGTGAGCAGTGGTAACTAGGCTCCATCTAGTTGTTACAGTCTTGGAGTCACATGGTCCATTATTCCTTTGGGCTAATTGTTTCCGTGAGTCTTTGATATTCTTTACTTTTCTTTGCTCCAACAGGAAGAGATGAATAATAGTTTCTTAAATGACCACTTGTAAGTTTTTAAGACCCCAGTTACTACTTGTCAAAGGATATAGAACATTGTCTTTATGACTGTGTTATGACATTTGACCTATATTTGAAGAGTTCTTGAGAAACACTGGTATGTTAATTTTGTCCAACTTTTTCCTTAGACTTAAAGTTTTACCACCTCCCTTCTAGACACTTTTTCCTTTCTACCTGAGGATCATTGCATTTACAAAGGAGTTCTTTTCCCTGGCATGTTCTTTCCCAGAATCAGTGTTTATCATCCATTTTTGCACATCAGAATCATCTGGGGCCTTTAAAAATGACAGCAACAATGCAATGTCATCATAAACCAATGAAATGGGTATCTCTGTAGAGGTGGGGCATAGGGGTTACTCTAATGGGTAGCCACTTAGCTAAACACTCACTTGACTCAGTCCTCATCTTATTCCTCCACTTTATTCAGATCTTTACTCAAATGATATATTTTCAGAATGATTTTCTCTACCTTAGCAAAAATACCCTTCCATTTAACATTTTACATTTATTTATCTTTCAGTACCGTTAGAACAAAACCTTAATGAGTACAGGGACTTGTTCATTGCTCTATCCTTAGTTGGCCTAAAATAGTTCTTCACACACAGTGGGTACTCTAAGTATTTATTGGATAATGGAATGAATATTGAAATCTCTATGCTTATAATTGTTTATAATAAATACCAAGTGAGAGGCATTGATTTAGTATCTGCAATGTTATTCATTTAAGAAGAGTGAGCCTTAAAAAGATAATAGAGTGCATTCCTTCATTTATGTCTACCTTCCTGCCCAAAAATCCTTAATAAAAGAACAGTTAAAAAAAAAAAAAAAAGCAATGAATGGGAAAGTGACAGCAGCAACCAAATTTTTGAAACTATGAAACAATTGACTAAATGAATGAAAAGTGACTTAGCAGATGTTATTAATTGAATTATGTCCCCTGAAAATGTGTATTGTAAATCTTAACCTCTGTGCTTTTGTTTTAATCCTACTTTGGAATGAGTTGTCTTTGTTTTATTAATGAGGCAGGATTAGTGTAGGGTGTATCTTGTGTTAATCTCTTTTGAGATGTAAGCAAGAGAGATACAAACCACACTGATTATGGAGAGAGAAGCAAGCAGAGATGGATCAAGAGATGAAGATTGCCTAGTAACAAAATTGCAGAAGAGACAAGGACCTTCATCCAGAGGCAACACAGAGAGAAAGCCTTCCCCTAGAGCCAGCACTCTGAATTCAGACTTTTAGCCTCCTAAAGTGTGAAAAAATAAATTTCCATTTGTTAAAGGCACCTGCTTTTGCTATTTCTGTTACAGCAGCAGTAGATAACCAAAACAGTGGAGAGGAATCTAACTGTTAAGCTAGCAGTAGGAAAACTTAGGAACTACCTCAAAAGGTGACGGAATTAGCAGTTCCAGGTATTTCTAGAAATGAGGATTAAAGTAGGGCTGAAAGCAGGAGAATTGATTGAAAATCTTTAAGATAGTTAGACTCTAGTCCCTTTCTTTATACTGCACCCCAAGAGATGCCTGAAGGTTTATTCTGCAAAATGGTAAAACAAGAGGTCTCTGAGTTAAGGAACACAAGGCACTGTTGAAGATAGGGGTAACTACTGAAAATGGGCATTAAAGCAAATGTTTATACAATTGACTCTTAAACAGTGTGGTTCATTGTTTTTGGACTGCACAGTTGAAAAATCTACGTATAACTTTTGACTGCAGAACAACTTAACTAATTCTACTGTTGACCGGAAAGAAGCCTTCTTACCAATAACATAAACATTCAACACAGTTCTTGCCACATAGTTACTAGATTTTCACACAAAGACATTCATGCACATAAAGAACAGATAAGTTTATTAATTGGCGTGATGATTATTTACTATTCATTAAGTGGAAGTGAATCATCATGAAACTCTTCATCCTTGTTGTCTTCACATTGAATAGGCTGAGGAGGAAGAGGGAGGGGCTGGTTGTTCTGTCTTGGGTGGCAAAGACAGAAAAGGTGGAGGGGGAGGTAAAAAGGGAGGTAAGAGAGGCAGGAACACTTGATGTAACTTTATGGAAATATATTGTAATTTGTGCTTTTTGTTTTTTCACTTCTCTAAAAATGTTTTTATATGGTACCCGTCCTTTCCCACTGTTTGATTTAGTTTCAGTGTCCATGTTTTCATGTAAAAGAAGTCAAAAGCAGTCTTGAATAATCAGAACCCTTCTGCCAGATTGTCTAATGTCAATTTGATTTCTGCCACTACTTCTTCTGTGTCATCTTCCTCATTGACTGGTGTTAGTGTGGAAGTACTCATCTCCATCAAGTGGTGTTTGGCACATTGCTTTGGTGTTGTGTCTGTTGGCTCTTGAATTTCTCTAGGATCTATGTTCTGAAAAAGATCCACATGTAAGTGGACCCATGCAGTTCAAACCTATGTTGTTGAAGGGTCAGCTGTATACTGGATATTGAGAACCCCAGTCATATTTCTTTATTCAACTCCTGGTACATCAGCATCTAGACATATTACTCACCCAGTATTAGAAGATCCTTATTTGATCAGTCTGACCACCACAAGAGGATCATTGTATTTACAAAGGAGTTCTTTGTAAGAATTGTATTTTTAGGGGACATAATTCAATCAATAACTTTACGAAAGAGATGATTAGTAGAAATAACATTATTAAAGGTACTTGTGATGAGCCCTTATTATGAGATGATGAGAGGAAAGACTTAAGGGTACTGACATTGAAGGTTCCCAGTGAAATGCCCACCCACTATAGTGAAGCTCAGTTAATAAACTCTATCCACTTAAAAGCTCATTGCTTCCAACCAGCTTTTTAGTTCCTTGCTCTTAAGTGTGAATATAGAACTAAGAACACAAAATATCTGAGGAAAATCTCTTAATGCAGAGAACAGAGGACAAAATAAACACAAACGGAGGAAAAAAAAAAAAAGAACCTTACCAGAAACAAAGATTATATAGGAAGACAAATAAAATCCTAACTCTCAGGGTAATAGTTTATATTCATGAAAGATGAACGTTGTTGTTGTTGTTGTTGTTGTTATGTGCCGTCGAGTCAGACCTGACTCATAGCGACCCCTCCTTGGGTTTCTAAGGCGGTATCACTACGGAAGTAGATTGCCCCATCTTCCTTCCGAGGAGTGGCTGGGGGTTTGAACCACCAGCCTTCTGGTTAGCAGTCAAGTGCTTTAGCCACTATGCTACCAGAGCTCCCATGAAAGATGAATAGGATGCTATTAAAAAAATCATTCATGCCAAGAAAATTTAACGGGGAAAGAATAGTCTGTTTAATAAATGGTGCGGTAACAAATGGATTGCAACATGCAAAAGAATAAAGTTGAACCCCTTCCTAACACCATACACAAAATTAAATTTTTATGGGTTAATTTGTGTCCCCCCAGAAAGATAATGTTCAAATCCTAATGTTCACTTTCTATGATTCTGGCATTTTTTTTTGAAGTAGCATCTTTGTTGCTATAGTTGATTAAGATAAGGTCATTCTGGAATAGAGTAGATCCCAATCCAATATGACTTTTGTTCTTATAGGAAGACAAGAGGTAAGAGCCTGAAAGTCACAGAGAAAGACCCGAGAGAAGATGGCACCATGTATAGACAGAGGAAGAGATTGGAGTTATGTTCTCACAAGCCCAAGAATGCCTCTGGCTACCAGAAGCTGGGGAAAACAAGGATCTTCCCCTAGAGCCTTCAGGGAGAGCATAGTCTTTAGAGAGAGCATAGCCCTACTGACACCCTGAGTTCAGATTTCTATCCTCTAGAACTGTGGGAAAATAAATTCCTGTTATTTTAGGTCACCCAGTTTTTGGTATGCCTACTCTTCACTTACTCTCCCATTACCCAGTGTTTCACATTTATGACAATAGTGAAAAATCTACTATCTGACTTTATTGCACATTAACAATATACATTTGGCAGTAACGAATCCCAAGGTGCGAGACAGGAGTAACACTGGCTGTGGTGGTTATGTGTCAGCTTGGCTGACCCAAGAGCCTTGGTGATTTTGCAGTTATGCAATAATACAGTTCGGCAGTTACTTAATGATATGATTCTCCAATTACATAATGACATTGTTATCCTCCATTTTGTAATCTGATGTGGTCATCCTCCATTTTTGCATAATGACCTGGTTTTTGCAACCTAACTCTGTCGATAATTGAGGAGTGATTATAATTTGTTAATAGAGTTTGATACTAGAAAGAGGGTTGCTCTTGTAACAGATACCTAAAAATATGGATGAGGCTTTGGAATTGAGAATGGGTATAGAGTGGAAGACTTCTGAGGTGTTTTACAGAAAATGCCTAGTTAACTAGTGCTACCATAACAGAAATACCACAGTTGTGTGGCTTTAAAAAGCAAATTTATTTTCTCACAGTTACGAGGCTAGAAGTCTGAATTCAGTTCACTGGCTTGAAAGGAAGGATTTCTTTCTCTGTTGGTTCCTAAGGAAAGTCTTGTCTCCTCAGCTTCTGCTTCCTGATTTCTTGAAGATTTCCAGCTGTCTTAGCATCTGTTTTACCCCATCTCTCTATCTGCTCACTTGTTTAATCTCTTTTATAATTCAAAAGAGATTGACTCCAGATATACCCTACACTAATCTTGCCTCGATAACATAACAAAGAACCTCTTCCCAAATGGGATTATAACTGCTGGCATAGAGGTTAGGATTTACAACACATATTTTTAGGGGACATAATTCAATCAATAATGTTACTAAAGAGATGACTAGTAGAAATAAGATCATTAAAGGTATATGTGATGAGCCCTTATGAGATGATGAACATTTTATTGGACTTCGGAGGAAAGATATTCATTGTTATACAGTGTCAGAGAACTTGGCTCAATTCTATTCTACTGTTTTGTGATAAGTAGAACTTCTGAGTGATGGACTTGGTTATTTAGCTGAGGAGATTTACACACAAAGTGTTGAAGGCACAGTCGGATTTCTTGCTGCTTATGGTAAAATGTGAGAGAGAAAATAAATTAATCGAGGAAAGAACTATTAAGTCAAAAGGAAGTGGGACTTGAAAATTTAGAGAATTCTCAGCCTATCCATATTGTAGAAAATGAAAAAGTATGCCCTGGAGAGAACACCAGTAATGTAGCTGAACAACTGTTTGCTAAGGAGATTCCAAACCATAAACAGCAAACCCACTGCCATCAAGTTGATTCTAACTCACAGTAACCCTGTGGGACAGAATGAAACTGCCCTATAGGGTCTCCAAGGCTGTAAATCTTTAGGGTAGCAGACTGCCACATCTTACTACTGCAGAGTGGCTTGTAGGTTTGAGTTGCCCATCTTTTGGTCACCAGCCAAGCTGTTCTAACTATTATGTCACCAGGACTCCTCCATTGAAGAGATGAGGCTTGTAATATATAGATCCAGTCAGAATGCCAGCTTGGACTGAAGGATACAGATGGAACATTTCAGCTATTATGCTTTTCAGCTCCAGAATTTCTGTTTGATTCCTTTTTATCATTTCTATCTCTTTTTTGATATTTCCTGTCTGTTTGTACATTATTCTCTTGAGGTTCTTTATTTCCTTGTCCAAGGTTTTGTTCAACTCATTGAGCATCTTTAAGACAATTGACTGAACATCTTAAACTGGTAATTCCAATGTCTAGGCTTCCTCAGCAATATTTTCTGTCAGATTTTCTTTTCCTATGAATGGGCTATAGTTTTCTGTTTCTTTGTATTTGTAACTTTTTTATTGGGAACTAGATATTTTTAGCATTATAATGTAATAACTCCAGAAATCAAATTCTCTCCCTCCTTGGGGATTGCTGATTTTTGCTTATTGAGGACTATAGCTATTCATTTGTTTAGTGAATTTTCCAAATTATTTTTGCACAATTAGTATTCTTTGTGGTATATGGTCACTGTCATTTCTTTTCTGTTAGCTCTCCAGCCAACCAGTGGCTTGACAAATGATTTCCTTAAATGTCTGGCTTCAGTAGGAAAACAAAAATTGTTTTTGTTTTTTAAAAATTTTTTATTATGATTTGGGTGAAAGTATACAGAGCAAATTCATTTTCCGTACAGAATTTCATACACATTTTGTTTCATGACAACTAAACCAAAACACCAAACCATACTCACTACTATTGAGTCGATTCCAACTCATAGCGACTCCCTTTGGGTTTCCAAAGTGGTAAATCTTTACAGAAGTACGTTGTCTAGTCTTGCTTCTGCAGAGTGGCTAGTGAGTTTGAACCGCCAACCTTCTGGTTAGCAGTCTAATGCCTTGCTGCAATTCCCAACAATGTAACAGCTATCTCCTGCTTCCTCCCTATCGTTACCTCTTCCTTGTATTCTTTGCTGTGCATTCCCGCCCCCCTCCCTGAGATATCTCTCTGTGCAAACGCTGCCCTTCTGTTATCCCACGATTGATCGTTCCAAGGGGTATATCTACCTGATGTAAATGTTCACCCTATATGCCTGTCGGTTGTTTGGCTGGAAGCCCCAGGAGTGAGTTGACTTCCAGACCTGAATGGTAGCTAGGGGCCATAGTCTCAGGAATCTCACCAGGGTCTATCAGAACAGTAAAGCTGGTCTCTTTTTTTGAGTTTGGTTCCATATTGTTCTCCCAATCTGTCCAGGATCTCTTGCACTGATCCCTCTCCGAGTGGTTGGCAGTGGTAGCCAGGCACCATCCAGGTCTTCTGGTCTCATGGTCATATAGGCTGAGGATCACATGGTCTACTAGTCATTTGGTCTAATTGTTTCCATGCATCTTTGGTTTTCCTCATTCTTCTTTGCTGTGGATGAGAAGAGACCCGTTGTTGTACCTAGATGGCTGCTTGTAAGCTTCTGGGACCCCAGTTGCTACTCACCAAAGTAGGATGTAGAACAGTGTTTTTGTGTAGTATGTTATGCCAATTGAGCTTGATGTCCCCTGGAACCGTGGTCCCAAGCCCACAAGCATAACTACTTGCTCTCTCTGGGTAGCTGGCTGTGGCCAAGAAGCCCTTTTTCAGCTCTTCTATACACCAGATATTCTTACAGCACATACAAATACGCATGTAGAAACATTGTCTGCCGACATGTTTTCCTTTTTTAAATCTTCCATTAGACATTACTGGGGGAAGCTCCTAAAGCCCAAGAGGGCCTAAACCAAAGCAGATGTCTGCACAGTCCTTCAGGGAACTACCAGACTGACTAAAACACATAACCTCAAATTTTTGAAAGAGAAGATCCTTGTTGCTCACACTGACATCAGCCAGCCAGCCACTCCTGTAATATAGCCCACTATATCCCCACAACTGCTGTGGAGCTGATGAATGAGAGATGGTATTTGGTTTGTGCTTGCTGCTCTCTTACCAAACAAAATCAACAGTCTTTTCCTTCATCAAGCACTGCCTTGGTAGTTACAAGTGTCTGGTTTGGTTCTAGAGTTAATAATTGATTCTGAAAGTTTTTCCTAGTTCGTGGTTATTTTCAGTGGAGGTACTGACTCATGGGAGTCTTTTTCTGCCATTTTGCATGACATTACTCCATAAGAAGCATTTGGATGTTTGTTTTGGCTTGGAATATTATAGAGACCACAGGGAAGGTTTGTGCTTACGATGAAGGCAGATGTAGAGATTATGAACAAAAGGCAACTGAGAATTAGAGGATGTGAATTTGGGGAAAGTAATTATCTACTTAATGCATTTAATAGGAGAAGACAAAAATGACTGAGTGTTCTGTTTAGTAAATGTCAAACCATAATCCACATCTCTCTTTTTAATGAGCAGGTTCGGAGAGTACCAGGTTCCAGTGGCCGTCTTCATAAAACAGAGGATGGTGGCTGGGAGTGGAGTGATGATGAATTTGATGAAGAAAGTGAGGAAGGGAAAGCAGCAATTTCACAACTTAGGGTAAGTTTTGTAAATGTACTTTAGCTAGAGCTCTGCCTTTTTCTGAAGCCTCAGAGATCTGTGCTTTGTGCTTCATACTCAGTTTAACCAGGTAAAATATAAAATATGCACATCTCGTAGCAGAATTTCTTAACAATAGGAGCCCAGTTAATGCTCTGTGGAAAATTGGACTGGCACTTCTATCTGAATATGATAATATCTAGATTATATAGAAAAGACCCAAATGGAACTTCTAGAGATAAACTGTAGTGTTTGGGATAGAAAATACACTGGTTGGGATTAATGGCCAATTCTATATTGCAAATTATCCAACAATATCATTAATATCACAAGCAAGTAAAGGTTTGCTGAAAATAATTAGAAAGTGTGTGCAGCAGTACTTTGACAGGGAACTGCCAGAAATTCAAGCCAGATTCAGAATAGAATGTAGAATGAGGGCTATCATTGCCAATGTCAGATGGATCTTGGCTGAAAGCAGGGAATAACGGAAAGATGTTTACCTTTGTTTTATTGACTGTGCAAAAGCATTTGACTATATGGATCATAAGAAGTTAAGAATAGTATTGAGAAGAATGGGAGTTCTAAAACACTTAATTGCATTCATGTGGAACCTATAAGTAGAACAAGAGGTAGTCATTCAAACAGAAAAAGAAGATACTGCATGATTTTAAAAAAAAGTGTGTGTCAGGGTTGTATCCTTTTACCATACTTAGTCAATCTATATGCTTAGCATATAGCTTAGCATAGAGCATGAGAAGCTGGACTATATAAAGAAGAATGTGGCATCAGGATTAGAGGAAAATAACAACCTGTGATATTCAGATACACAGCCTTGATTGCTGGAAGTGTAGAAGACTTGAAGCACTTACTGATGAAGATCTAAGGCTATAGCTTTCAGTATGAATTACATGT
>NW_006921729.1:3219399-3221691 GCF_000298275.1 Orycteropus afer afer
GGAGCGACCAGTCCCTGGAGAAGGACATAATGCTTGGTAAAGTAGAGGGTCAGTGAAAAAAAGGAAGACCCTCAATGAAATGGATTGACACAGTGGCTACAAAGTAGGCTCAAACACAATAAGAAGGATGATGCAGGACTGGACAGTGTTTCTTTCTGTCATATATGGGGTTGCTGAGTCAGAACTGACTCTACAATACCTAATCACAAAAACAGTATGCATAAGAAAAGATTAGTGTACATGGAGGCACAGTAATAGAAACTTTGTCACTGCTATCTGCTAGATTTCTACCTAAGGAGGAATAGTGTACCTTTTCTTTAGTGGCTCTATACCTTGGATGTCTGTTTGGAAAGAGAGAGTGAGAGAGACAGTTTTTCCTAAAAGCAATGAAGATAGGCATTTTCCTTTTGGTTTATTTTCATCATTTTTACTAAAATATTAATGCCTAATTTTGATTGTGAAAGCTCATTTCATGTATAGAAATATATAGAGAAAATACAAGTGTGTGAGTTTGTCATAACCCTGACTGCTCAGGACATTTTTTTGTGTGATAAGTAGTGTGTATGGTATTGTATTGCTTCCTTCTGTTAGGATCACCGCTGGTGGGAATGCTTACAACTCCGCCTACTAGTCAACACTAAATATTTATAGACCTTGTTAATCATATGAGGTCTTTGAGTCTAGTCCTATTACAGAGCTGAGTTTGTAAAAGTCTTGCCAGTGAAAATTTGGCAAAAATTTATTAAGCTCTAAGTTTTGAAAGGAGACAAGACCAACCCAAAAGGCAGGAAGGAGGGAAAGCCGGGGACAACAAGGCAGCAGGATCCAGGTAAGGGGAGGGAAACAGGCCCCACCCAAAAAGCAGGATGGAGGGAAAGCTGGGGAAGACAAGGTGGCAGGATCCAGGTAAGGGGAGGGCGGAAAGGTTTCAAACAGCTAAGGGAGATGAACTTGTCTGTCAGTTTTTTGTACTGTGGTGGCTTGCATGTTGCTATGAGGCTTGACGCTGTGCCACTGGTATTTCAGATACCAGCAGGGTTGCACATGGTGCACAGGTTTCAGTGCAGCTTGTAAATTGAGACAGACTAGGAAGAAGGTGGCCATCCAATTCTCAAAGAATTGACCAGAGAAAACCTTATGAATAGCAGAGAAACAGTGTCTGATACATTACTGGGCAACTTTATGAGTAATCAGGAAATATTGTCCAGTACAGTGCAGGAAGACAGGCCTGTTCGGTTGGAAGGCACTCAAAATACGACTGGGAAAGAGCTACCTCATCAGAGTAGAACTGACCTTAATCATATGAATAAAGTAAAGCTGTTGGCTAAATGTTGAATAAAGTAAAGCTGTTGGCTAATATGGCATGACTCCAATTGAGGAGAAACAGCTGCAAACATCCATTAATAATCAGCATGGAATGTGCAAAGTATGAATCTAAGAAAATTGGAAGTTGTCAAAAATGAAATGGAATGCATAAATATTGATATCCTAGGCATTAGTGAGCTGAAATGGACCAGTTTTGGCCATTTTGAATCAAACAACCATATGATCTACTACATCAGGAATGACAATTTGAAGAGGAATGGTGTGACATTCATCATCACAAAGGGTGTTTCAAAGTCTGTCCTGAACTACAGTGCTGTCAGTGATAGGATAACATCCATACACCTACAAGGAAGAACAGTTAATACTACTATTACTCAAATTTATGCACCAACCACCAACGCCAAAGTTGAGGAAATTAAAGATTTTTATCAACTTTTGCAGTCTGAAATCGTCCAAACATGCAGTCAAGATGTGTTATCACTGGTGACTGGAATGCAAAAGTTGGAAACAAGAATCACTGGTAGTTGGAAAATTTGGCCTTGGTGACAGAAATAACACTGGAGATCGCATAATAGAATTTTGCAAGACCAACAATGTACTCACTGCAAATACCTCTTTTCAATACATTAGCTATACATGTGGACTTTGCCAGATGGAGTGCACAGGAATCAGATTGACTATATCTGTGGCAAGAGATGATGGAAAAACTCAGTATCTTCAGCCAAAACAAGGCCAGGAGCTGATTGTGGAACAGACCATCAACTGCTCATATGCAAGTTCCTCTTGAAGTTGAAGACAATTGAAACAAGTCCATGATAGCCAAAATATGACCTTGAATATATCCCTCCTGGATTTAGAGACCATCTAGAGAATAGATTTGATGCATTGAACACTACTGAACAAAAACCAGAAGAATTGTGGGATGACATCAAGAAAATCATGCATGATGAAAGCAAGAGGTCATTA
>NW_006921729.1:3248673-3249265 GCF_000298275.1 Orycteropus afer afer
CATATAAAGTTAGTGATTGGTTTTTCCATGTCCCTAAAGAATGTTGATGAGATCTGGATTGAGATTGCATTGAATGAATATATTGCTTTGTGTAGAATTGACATTCACAATGTTCAGTCTTCCTATTCATGAGCATGGGATGTTCTTCAATTTATGTAGATCTCTTATGGTTTCTCGAAGTAGTTTTTTATAATTTTCTTTGTAGAGGTCTTTTGTGCCCTGCTAAAATTTATTCCCAAGTATTTTATTTTTTTGGTAGCTATTGTAAACTGTATTGATTTCCTTATTTCTTTTTCAGCAATCTCTTTGATTTTTGGACGTTGATGTTATATCCTGCTACAATGCTAAATCGCTCAATTAGTTCCAGTAGAGTTTTGACTGAGTCTCTTGGGTTTTCTAGGTATAGCATCATACCATCAGCAAATAGGGATAGTTTGACTTCTTCCTTACCAATTTGCATGCCTTTGATTTTCCTTTCTTGCCTTATGGCCCTGGCTAGGACTTCCAGTTTAGAACAGTCCATTCTATCTTACAACTCTCTTAACTTCTCACCATTTAGAAGTTCTGTAACTACACAGTCTTTTCCCTCTTT
>NW_006921729.1:3250440-3251227 GCF_000298275.1 Orycteropus afer afer
TTTTTTCTGTGTTTTCTTTGGTCTGTCTCTCAGTCCTTTGAAGATACCTAAATATCATTCTTTTGAATTCCTTATTAGAGAATTCCAGTGCTGCTTCTTCCTCAGGGATGTGTTCTGGATATGTATACTGTTCCCTTGTTTCTACTAGTTTATCTTGCTTCTCTGTGTGGGCTGTGATGGTCGTTTGTCTCCGAGACATCATGGCTTTGTTGTATGTAGATCTATGTTAACTGTTTATGAAGAGCAGCCAAGGGTTATTCAAGCTCTTCTTGGTGGTTTTTTATTGTTGGCCCATTCATGGAGAAGGAGGTGGTGGCTCTTGGTCAGTAAGTGAAGTTTCAGGGGGTGTGGGTGTAGTTGTGTCTTATTGGAACTGTTGCTGTCTCCTACTCAATTAGACAAAAATTACAATTGAATAGCCATCAAAACACTTTTCAGTCGTCCAGGTCCAGCGTGTCTTTGGGGTTCCTGGCAAGCAGAATCTGTTCTTAAGCCCCTGGAATCTCAGAGAACGCTGGCTCTTTAAATATCCAAAATGGTCAAGCCGTTTGTAACCATTCAAAATGGTGGTGCCCTCCGGACAGGCAAAAGTCCACAGCTCAGCCCATCTTTCTCTTTGCTGGTGCTTGGAGTTTTATTCCCCAGCCACCAGAGCGGTCCTCCATGTAGTCCCTAGCTAGCAGCACTGATTTTTAGTTAATTCTTAGGTCCTACCACCACTTGACACTCTCCAAGGTGTCTGTGCTGTGCCGTCAGGGTTGCTCAAGATCGCTGCCAGACCGCAGCT
>NW_006921729.1:3251537-3253236 GCF_000298275.1 Orycteropus afer afer
TTTTTTGCTTGCTATTATATTTCAAGTATTTTTGTGCCCTCTTCCTTGTGGGGATTCTAATAACATGTATTAGAAGTTGTCTCACAGGTCACTGAGTCCCCATTTTGGGGGAATATATATGTGTGTATATGTATATATGCACATATATTTCTTGTTTAATTTTGTGTATTTTCTATTGCTAGCTTTGAGGTTCATTAATCTGCTCTATCTCATCTCCTGTGTTTTTCTGGAAGTTTGTTTTCAGGTTGTTTTTTATTTGTTTTTTACATCTTCCATATCGCTACCTAACTTTTAGAACGTATGTGATACAGTTCTGGGTTGCCTCTTTTTTGGGGAGGGAGGAATTTTGTTGTTATTGAACGTATACATACATAGTAGAACATACACCAGTTCAACAATTCCTGCATGTAAAATTCTGTGACAAGTGAAGAATTGATTACATTTCAAGTAATTGTCTCTCCTGTTGACATAAATTCATTGTCCCCTAAGGATCCTATCTATTCTTTTAAGTTGCTGTTGCCAGTATGATCCTATATGTAGTTCTTAAATGTGCTTAGTGCCTCTGGTGGTTAATTTGTATGTCAACTTGGCTGGGCCTGGTTGAGTGGCTGGGCAGCTGGTGGTAGTTATTTCCTATGATGAGACTGGCAGTCGGCTCAATGGTGGGATCTACCACAAGCAGCTGAGTAGCTGCCTTTGGGTATGTGGTCTGTTTCCCATATATAAGAAGCAGCTTTGAGAATGTTCTCTAGCCTATAGCATGCTTGGACCCTGCATGTAGCCGTGTCATTGCTCAGCAGACTTCTATACTCTGCCGACCTTGGGACTTACAATGGACTTAAGTTAATGGCCTGCCGTGTGGTTTGGTATCATCGGGACTGTGCCTTTTTCCTTGTCAACCTTGGGGCTTCTTAACCTCAGCAGCCAGCAGCTGTCTGAGTGAAGAAACACCTCTAGCTCCAATGGGCCGGGAGCAGGAGGTTAGAGCTGGACCCCAAGGTTGAGGGGCCTTCACCCAGCCCCTTGAGCCTGGCACTTTGAACTTGGATTTAAAGCCTTCCAATTATAAGAATAAACTCCTGTTTGTTAAGGCCATCCCATTTGTGGTATATTTCTTGTCAGAGCGGCACTAGATAACCAGAATAGTGCCCAAGGCAAATATTCTTTTGTTTGATTGATTATTCTCCTTATTATGGCTTGAGTGTTTTCCTCTTTACACATCTAGTAATTATTATTTTGCACACATGGTAATCTTTGATAACATGTTGCAGACACTATAATTTTTACTTTATCAGGTGCTGCATAATTTCATATTTCTGTACATCATCCGGGAGCTCTAGTGTCTCGTAGTGCCTAAGGATTTGACTGCTAACCAGAAGGCTGGTGGTTCAAACCCACCAGCCACTCCTTGGAAGAGAGATTGTGCAATCTATTTCCCTAGTGATACCACCTCAGAAACCCAAGATAGGGTCGCTGTGAATTGTAATTGAAAGGCAGTGAGTTTTTTAGTACATCGTCTTCAGCTTTGTATGAGGATCTAGTGATGTTACTTGGCAATAGTTTGATCCTTTTACATCTTGCTTTTATGATTTGTTTAGTTTGGTCTGGTGGCGCAGTGCCTAAGGCACTTGACTGCTAACCAGAAGGCTAGTGGTTCAAACCCATCAGCCACTCCTCGGAAGGAAGGTTGGGCAATCTA
>NW_006921729.1:3254476-3258834 GCF_000298275.1 Orycteropus afer afer
TTTGCAGTGTATTTGCCCAATGAAATGTGTCATTTGATATCTTGACTGCTGCTTTCATGGACATGCGTTATGGATTCAACCAAATAAAATGAAATCTTTGAGAACGTCAGTCTTTTCTCTTTTTATCATGATGTTTCTTATGGGCCCACTTGTGAGAATTTTTCTTTTATGTTAAAGTATAATCCATACTGAAGGCAGTAGCCATTGATCTTCATCAGTAAGTGCTTCACTTTCAGCAAGTTGTGTCATCTGCATATCACAAGTTGTTAATGAATCTTTCTCTAATCCTGATGCCCTGTTCTTCATATAGTCCAGTTTCTTGAATTATTTGCTGAGCATACATTTTGAACAAGTATGTTTATTTGTTGTACTGTGGTGGCTTATATGTTGGTGTAATGCTAGAAGCTATACCACCATTATTTCAAATACCAACAGCATCACCCATAGTGGACATGTTTGAAAGAAGCTTCTAGACTAAGACAGTCTAAGGAGGACCTGGTGATCTATTTCTGAGGAAATTTGGCCAGTGAGAACCTTATGAATAGCAGCAGAATATTGTCTGATATAGTGCTGGAAGATGAGCCCCTCAGGTTGGAAGGCACTCAGAATACAACTGGAGAAAAGATGCCTCCTCAAAGTAGAGGTGACCTTAATGACATGGATGGAGTAAAATTTTTGTGATCTTCGTTCGTTTGGCATGACTAAAAATGAGAGGAAACAGCTGCAAACATCCGTTAATAATCAGAATGTAGAATGTACAAAGTATAGATTTAGGAAGTTGTCAAACATGAAATGCAACACATAACGATCGATATACTAGGCATTAGTGTGCTGAAGTGGCCTGGTTGTGACCATTTTTAATTGAACAGCCCTGTGGTCATCTATTCTGGGAATGGCAAATTGAAGAGAAATGGTGTTAACATTCATCATCAAAAAGAACATTTCAAGATCTATCCTGAAGTACAGCACTGTCAGTGGTAAGATAATATCCATATACCTCCAAGGAAGACCAGTTAATATGACTATTATTCAACCTTATTCACCAACCATTAATGCTAAAGAAGAAGAAACTGAAAATGTTTATTAAATTCTGCAGTCTGAAATTGATCAAACAGGCAGTCAAGATGTATTGACAAGATGCATTGATAGTTACTGGTGATTGGAATGATAAAGTTGGAAACAAAATCTAACAAGGAAAATGTGGCCTTGGAGATAGAAATGATGCCAGAGATCACATGATGAAATTTTTCAAGATCAATGACTTTTTCATTGCAAATGCCTTTTTCATCAGTGTAAACAGTGACTGTACACGTGATCTTGCCAGGTGGAATACATGGAAATCAAATTGACTACATCTGTGGAAAGACACCATGGAGAAGCTCAGTATCATCAGTCAGAACAAGGCCAGGGGCTGACTGCAGGACAGACTATCACATGCTCATGTGCTGGTTCAAGTTGAAGCTGACGAAAATTAAAGCAAGTCCACAAGAGCAAAAGTATAACCTTGAGTGTATCCCACCTGATTTTAGAGACTGTCGAAGAATAGATTTGATGCATTGAACACTAGTGACTGTAGACCAGGCAAGTCGTGGGAGGACATCATAAATAAAGAAAGCAAAAGATGATTAGAAAGACAGCAAACAAAAAAAAGACCAAAATGGATGTCAGAAGAGACTCTGAAACTTCTTGAATATAGAGTAGCTGAAGCAAATGAAAGAAATGATGAAGTAAAAGAGTTAAACAAGCTTTCAAAAGGCTGCTTGAGAAATAAATGCAATAATGTGTATAAATCATTAAGAAACTAAGAATCTATGAGTCCATACCAATAATAGATACATTTGAAAAATGGGGGGATATGATCCTTCCTTTTACAGGAGATTGCCTGGTGTTGGCTAGTACACATGGAGGGAGTGTTGGATGTGGAAAATCATCACTTTGCAAATATAATCATAAAGATTGATGAAACAGCACACCTCAAATGAAGAACATTGTGCTAAAGTGTGTGTTGGTGGGGACTGTCTTCTTCAGAATTGTTAATGTTCCAAATTAAAGAATTCTAAGGAGACATGCCAACTAATTAATACCTGATACTAGACTGCGTCCTATATGGAAGTATAAACAAGGCTATGTTAATGGGTCAGGTGATAGAGTTTGATTATGGATGGTAGCTTAAATAACAAAAATTAAAAAAAAAACAAACCTCACTGCCATGGAGTCATTTGACTCATAGTGACCCCTCCTTGGGTTTCTGAGGCAATATCTCTACTATAGTGTGAAGTTATATAAGAGAATATCTCTTTTTGTAGGAAATACACACTAATTTATTAAATGGTAAAAGTTCATGATGTGATACAAGAAATTATTAAATAAGAGAGAAGTGGGAGGCAGTCGAGTACCCATATGATAGAAAGATGAGGAAAAGTAATTAACAGTAGGTGAATCTGTGAAAAGGGTATACCCATTGTTTTTTGTTTTTTCCCCCAGGATATAAAACTGTATTTGGTAGAGAGAGACATCCATGTCTATATACATGCATACAACTGCCATATTGTTAAGTGGATTTTTCAGGATGGTGGGCTTATTTTCTTATTTTTTATTTTTCAAACCAGAGATCTTGTGTTACTTTCACAGCCATAAAAAGAAATCTTAATTGTTTACAGAGATGCATATGCCTAGCTTTTTACCTATCACTATCACCAGAGAGAGATGGGAACTCTCTTTATCCCACTCTGACTGCCCTACCCCCTTTATCTTACATGTTGATTTTCTAAGATGTTCCATTTGTCAGGTTTTTTTTTTTTAATTGTGATTTCAGTGAGTTTACAGAGTAAATTCATTTTCTGTACAGCAGTTCGTACACATTTTGTTTCATGACATTTACTGCAGTTCCCCACAGTGTGACAGCTCTCTTCCCACTTCCTCCATGTAGTTACCTTTTCCCTGTGTCCTTCTTTCCTATACACTCCTGCCCCTTCCCCTGCAAGCTATCTCCCTGTGCAAATACTGCCCTTCTATTCTCCCATGATTGATCACTCTAAGGAATATATATTATGTTCACCCTATATGTCTGTCTGTTGTTTAGCTGGAAGCCATAGGAGTATGTTCAGTTCCAGACTTGAAGGGTAACTAAGGGCCATAGTCTCAGGGGTTTCACAAAGCTGTATCAGACCAGTAAACCGATTCTTTTTTTAAAATCATTTTGAGTTTTGTTCCACATTGTTCTCCCATTCTCTGCAGGATCTACTGCACTGATCCCTTTCTGAGTTGTTGACAGTGGTAGCCAGGCACTATCTAGTTCTTCTGGTCTCATGGTCTACTATTCCCTTGGACTGGTTGTTGCCATGTATCTTTGGTTTTCTTCATTCTTCCTTGCTCTGGACGAGGAGCAACCCATCATTGCATCCAGATGGCCGCTTGCAAGCTTTTAAGGCCCCAGTTGCTACTCACCAAAGAAGGATGTAGAAAAATGTTTTTGTGGAGTATGTTATACCAGTTGAACTTGATGTCCCCTGCAACTGTGGACCCCAGCCCACAGTTCCCAATACTCCTCCCTCAGGGTGGTTGGGTATGGCCAAGAAGTTATCATAATTTTGCCCCTTGTTAGCTCTGTTATGTATTTGCACATTTTTACAGCACATAAAAATACGCATGTAGAAATGTCATCTGCCAACCATATATGTGGTCATAGGTATATTCCCTTTTCCCTAGACATACCTGATCATTCAGCCTGTCTACCCATCTATTTACCTGTAGATTGAGGTTTGTTATCACTGATGATGCAGTATTATATATGTAAAAGGGTTTATCTTTGTTGTCTGTATGTCTTGTGTACCTCTCTGTGTCTTCCTTTTCCTCAGTGCCACCGTGTTGATCTCTGACTTTTAGTACATTGCCCTTCTCTTCACCCAAATCAGTACTTGTCTCTACCTATCTAGCAGTGTTCTCACCCCTCCACTCCCATCCCTGTTAACCAACAAAGATAATTTCCTTGCATATATAAACCTTTCCTTGACTTTTTACAGTGGTGAACTAGTGCAATATCTTTCCTTCTGTGATTGACTAATTTCACTCAGCATAATGTGCTCCATGTTCATCCACATTGTGTAGTGTTTTGCAGATTCTGCATTATTCTTCTGGGTTGCATAAAATTCCATTGTGTGTATGTACCATAGTTTGGTTATCCATTCTTCGGTTGATGGATGCATATTAGGTGTTTCTGTCTCTTTGCTATTGTGAATAGTGCTGCAGTGAACATAGGTGTGCATATATCTCTGTGTCCTGGCTCTCACTTCTTCAGGATATATACCTTGTAATGGGTTTGGTGGATCCAACTTCTTTTTTTTTTTTTTTTAATTGTG
>NW_006921729.1:3262278-3273266 GCF_000298275.1 Orycteropus afer afer
CCAGAAGGCTGGTGGTTCAAACCCACCAGCCACTCCTCAGAAGGAAGGTTGGGCAATCCTACTTCCGTAGTGATACTGCCTCGGAAACCCGAGGAGGGGTCGCTATGAGTCGGGGCTGACTCGATGGCAAATAACAACAACAGCAACAAGCTTGCCTCTATTTTTTCCTTAAGGAACTTTAGTTTCAGTTTTCACATTTAAGTCTTTGATCCATCTGGGGTTAGTTTTTGTGTATAGTGTAAGGTATGGATCTTATTTCATTTTTCTCCAAATGGATAAACAATTTTACAAGCACCATTTGTTAGAGAGACTGTCTCTTCTCCATTGAATGGATTTCAGCCCTTTGTCAAAGATCAGGTGACCATAGGTGGATTAATCTATTTCTGGGTTCTCAGTTCTACTCCATTGGTCTATGTGTCTGTTGTTGTACCAGTAGTAGGCTGTTTTGACTCCTGGGGTTGTATAGTACATTTTGAGATCTGGGAGTGTGAGACCTCCTGCTTCATTCTTCTTCTTCAGTAGTGCTTTGCTTATCTGAGGTCTCTTTCCTTTCCATACAAAATTAGTAATTTGTTTCTCCATGTCCTTAAAGAATGTTCATAGGATCTGCATTGGGATTGCATTGAATGTACAGATTGTTTTCGGTAGTATTACCATTTTCACAATGTTCAATCTTCCCATCCACAGGCATGGTATGTTCTTCCATTTATGTAGATCTCTTATGGTTTCTTAAAAGTAGTGTTTTGTAGTTTTCTTTCTACAGCTCTTTTGTGTCCCTGGTAAGATTTATTCCCGAGTATTTTATTTTTTGGTTTGGTATTATAAATGACCTCCTTATTTCTTTTTCAGCAGTCTCTTTGCTGGTGTAGAGGAATTCACATGATTTTTATATTTTGATCTTGTATTCTGCCACTGTCCTAAATCTCTCAGTTAGGTTCTGGCTGAGTCTTTTGAGTTTTCTGTGTATAAGATCATATCATCTACAAATGGGATAGTATTACTTCTTCCTTTCCAATTTGGATGCCTTTTATTTCCCTTTCTTGCCTTATTGCCCTGGCTAGGATTTCTAATACAGTGTTGAATAGAAATGATGATGATAGAGGGCATCCTTGTCTAGTTCCTGTTTGCAAGGGGTAGTGGCTTCAGTCTCTCTCCACTGAGAATAATGTTGGCTTTTGACTTTGTGTGTGTGTGTGTGTGTGTGTGTTGAGGAATTTCCCTTCTATTTCTGTTTTGCTAAGAGTTTTTATCAAGAAAGGGTGTTGGATTTTAACAGATGCCTTTTTTGCATTGATTGATATGATCATGTGGTACTTTTCCTTTATTTCACTTATGTGATGGATTATGTGGATTGTTTAATGATGTTGAACCATCCTTGCATATCTAGTATGAACCCCACTTGGTCATGTTGTTGTTGTTATGTGCTGTCAAGTGTACCCAACTCATAGTGACCCCTCCTTGGGTTTCCGAGGCAGTATCACTATGGAAGTAGATTGCCCAGCCTTCCTTCCGAGGAGTGGCTGGTGGGTTTGAACCTCCAGCCTTCTGGTTAGCAGTCACGTGCCCCAGCCACTATGCTACCAGAGCTCCTACTTGGTCATGGTATATTATTTCTTTCATATGTTGCTGGAGTCTTTTGGCTTGGATGTTGTTGAAGACTTTTGCTTTCTATATTCATGAGGGATGTTGGTCTGTAGTTTTCCTTTTTAATGATGCCTTAGTCTGGTTTTGTTATCAGAATTATGCTTGCTTCATAAAATAAATTTGGGAGAATTCCATCCTATTTCATGTTCTGGAATAGTTTGGGGTAGGATTGGTATCAGTTCTCTGAATGTTTGGTAGAATTCTCCAGTGAAACTGTCTGGGCCAGGACTTTTTTGTTGTTGGTAAGTTTTTTATGACCTATTTCTTCTTTTGTTATGAGTCTGTTCAGTTTTTCCACCTCAGTCTGTGTTATTTTAGGTAAGTTGTATGTTTCTAGAAATCTATTTCTTCTAGATTTTTATATTTGTTGGAGTATATTTCTTCATAGTATCCTGATACTACACTTCTTATTTCATTTGGTTCTGTTGTGACATCAGCTAATTCCTAATTCATTTCTTATTCATGTTATTTGTATTCTCTCCTTTTCCTGTGTTAAGTTTGCCAGTGGTTTGTCAATTTTATTAATCTTTTCAGAAAACCAACTTCTGGTCTTGTTTTTTCTCTTGTCTTTTTATTTTCTGTTTCACTTATTTCTGCTTGAATCTTTATTATTTCTTTTCTTCTGGTGACTGTAGGAGTTTTTTGCTGCTCTTTTTCTAATTGTTGAAGATGTTGGGTTAAGGTTTTGTTTTTGGCTCTTCCTTTTTGATGTGTCCATTTATTGCTATAAATTGTCCTCTAATCCCTGCTTCTGTGTCCCAAAGGTTTTGGTATGTTGTGCTTTCATTCTTGTTCGATTCAAAAATTGTTTTAATTTCATTTTTTATTTCTTCTGTTACTCAACAGTTTTTAAGGTGGCTGTTACTCAGTTTCCATGTGTTTGTTCTTTTTCCGTTGATCTTCCTATTGATGATTTCTAATTTTACAGCATTGTGATCTGAGAAGATACTTTGCAATATTCCAGTCTTTTCAGATTTATTGAGGCTTACTTTGTGGTCTAACATACGGTCTATCCTGGAAAATGTTCCATGTGTATTGGAAAAGAACGTATATTGTGCTGTTGCTGGGTGAAGTGCTCTGTAGATGTCTATAAAGTCAATTTGGTGGATCATATTGTTTAGTTCTTCTGCATCTTTGTTAAATTTCTTTCCAGTTCTATCTTTGATTGAAAGTAGTGTATTAAAGTCTCCTACTATGACTGTGGAGTAATCTATTTGCCTTTTCAATTCTTTTAAAGCCTGATTTACATATTGTGGGGCTCTTTCATTGTGTGTGTAGATGTTTATTGGTTTTACATCCTTTTGTTCAACTAATCCTTTAATCATAATATAATGTCCTTACTTGTCTTTTATGGTGGTTTTTGTCTTAAAGTGCATTTTATCAGAAATTAATGTTGCCACTCCTGCTCCTTTTTGATTGCCATTTGCTTGATAAATCTTCTTCCAATCTTTGATTTTTAGTCTCTTTTTGTCTTTTTCCTCTAAGGATGTGTCTCTTATAGACAGCATATTGATGAGTTACGTTTTCTTATCCATTCTGCAACTCTTGAGTGGCGCATTTAATCCATTGACATTTAGTGTAATTATTGACAAGTATGAATTTGTTGCTGTTATTTTCTTATGTATGTTTTTGTGGTGTTGCTAATTTCTTTGTTCCATACAGTTGTCTGTGATGAGCTCATATTGTTTATGAATCATGTTATCACTTTCTTCGTTGCTATTGTTTTAGTATTTGCTAAATATTTGTGCTTGTCCTCTTTTCTATTTTGATGTGAAAGTTAATCATTTTTCTTTGTGGTAACCCTGTGATTTATAATTTTCTTCCTAAGTTTAGAGCAGTTGTTCTATCTTGTAATTGTCTTGACTTCCTCGCCATTTAGAAGTTCTGTAACAACACTATTTTTTCTCTCTATTTGGTTTGTAGTTGTCCTCATTTACCAGTGGATGTCTCTGATTCCCTGTTTATAATTTTGTAAGCTTACTTTTCTTTGGACACTTTCATAACTGGCTTGGTTTCAGGGTTATGTCATCATGTGTGTTGATGGTTGGTTGTTATTTGCTGTTGTTGGTTCTCTGTCCAAAGGACTCCCTTTAGCATCTCTTGTAAGGCTGGTCTGGTTTTAACAAATTCTCTTAATTTCTGCTTATCTTGAAATAGTCTAATTTCACCATCATATTTGAGGAAACAGTTTCCCTGGGTATATAATTCTTGGTATTAATCTTCTGGATTTCTACTGTAGATTTTGTATCATTTCTAATTTTCCATTTTATTTTGTCATTTTGTTCTTATATTGTCTTCTGAAATTGTTCTAGGATTTTGTCAGTGTTTTCCTTGATCTGTCTCTCAATCCATTGAAGGTACCTAAATATAATTCTTTCGAAGTTCTTGTCAGGGAGTTCCAATGCTACTTCTTCCTCAAGGATGTTTTCTGGATCTGTTTCCTGGTTGCTTGCTTGTATTACTTTGTCTTGCTTCTTTGTGTGGACTGTGATGGTCTCTTGTCTCCAAGACATAGTGATGTTGTATTTATATTTAATTGGTGATTGTATGTTGGAGTGATTCACCTAAGATACTTGCTTTCTTTTGATGTATCTGAATAAGCAGGATACTGTGCTCCTGTTTTTGCTAGTTGGCAGCACTTATATATTCAGCACCTGTCTCCTTTCCAGTCATCATCCTCCAATGTGTCCATACTGTCCTTGGCAAGCAGAACCTATTCTTAGATCCCTGGGATCTAAATGGGAACACTGCTGCTTTATATATCAAAAATGGCCACAGTTTGTAAACATTCAAAATGGCTGTGCTCTCTGGACAGCTGAAAGTCCACAGCTCAGTTTGACTCTCTCTTTGCTATTTCCCTTTTTAGTCATCAGCCACCATTGCAGTCATCCATGCAGCCCTTGTCAAACAGGGCTTATTTTTAGATTAATTCTTAGGTCCTTACACCACTTGGAAATACTCAAACAGGATATTTGGATCCTGACCAGATCAGCTGATCACAGTCCTCAGCTCCATTTGTCTTCTTATTCACTGTTTTCATTCACGTTCTTCTTCTAGTTGGTATTTAATCCATTTCTGTAGTTTTCCTTTCAAAGCTCAGGACTCAAAGATTATCTTCTGTATCTGTGTCAATTGGTCTCTTTTCTGTGTTGAAGAGGGCCTGTGTAGCTTCTCTTGTCTATTCTCGTATCTTACCGGAAGTCCTACCCAGTGTTCTTTCTTTGTACTGTTCTTGTATTTACAATTCTCTTATATGTTTGAAATTAATTCCAAGTATAAATTTTTTTAAAAAAGGATAGCTATTGGGCTGACCACTTCCTTGCTGTAATATAGTCACTATTATCTGAACATTGATTCTCCTTAATGTATTATTGATGAAAATTAAAAACTTAAGTTGGCATTTTCAATAGTCTGTCTAAATTCATATTTGGCAGAATTTATCATAAATCAGTATTTGTTTATAGGTGTGCCGATTTTTTCATAAATTCTAGTGTCTGTATTCAGAATACTACTGTTAATATTTACTAAATAAACTTAGCTCAGATTTTCATATGGCAGATTTTAATTGATTCTTCCCAAATAGTTTGTGATTAATGAATCCTCGAATGGTTTATACCAGCTACTTGAGACATCACCTCAATTTGTATTAACATATGAATTTCTTTTCTTTAGCCATTCTTTATTTTGGGACAAACCCCCACTTATTTCCATACTTGATCTCCAAATATTTTAGAGTAAGGGTTATTGCTGTTTTTGTTGGCTGCTGTCTCATTGATTTTGACTCATATTTACCCCATGTCACAGAGTAGAACTGCCTTGTAAGGTTGCCTAGGCTGTAATCTTTATGGAAACAGATCACCAGGTCTTTCTACTGTGGATCCACTGTTGTTGTTGTTATGTGCCATCGAGTTGGCCCCAACTCATAGCGACCCCTCATTGGGTTTCTAAGGCAGTGTCACTACAGAAATAGGACAAACCATCAACCTTTTGGTTAACAACTGAGCACCTAACTGTTATGCTACCAAGCTCCTTAGAGTTAAGAGTAGTAGACTTTTAAAAGCATTGTTCTTCCATTTTGATTTAAGAGTTTTCTGCATTAAAGCCTATAATCAGAATGACTCTGCTTTGAAAATGTGCTGGACAATTAGCTTCAGATTTAGGTTTGCTCTGGATTTTAGGTATTTGATATACTTGTGATTAGTCCAAAGAATTTTACTTTGAAGCGTGTGACTTCCCACTGATTAAGAATTTGGACATTCCTGTTATGTTTGCTTATATACCTCATGTTGTGAATTCTTAAAATACAAGTGCATTGGTGCAAGCTACCTGGATAAAGACTACAGTAGTAAAGTAACAGTTTTCTTTCCTAGAAAATTTTCACTCGAATTACTTCCATATTTTAGTATGTAGGTCTGAATAAAATGTGACTTGAATTTCACCATTACTTGCTGATTAGGACTGACTACAAGTAAGCCAAATTCTGAGTTAACAAGTTTCTTTCTTTGTATTTCTTTTAGTCTCCTCGAGTGAAAGAACCATTAAATTCTGAGGTAAGTAATTGTGATTAATGAATCCTCACTAGTGTACATGCTTTTGTTTTGTTTTTTTAATTTTAAGAACATTATTTTTGTATGCCTAAATGAAAATGAGAGTTTACACCAGTTGAATTTTATCAGAGATACCATTTCTGAATTTGAATGAATGCTGTAGAAGCAGATTGGTTCCTTTGCCCTCATTTAAAAAAGTGCCTTTTTTAAAGGTCCAGATGCTCTTCCTTGAGTGTTTGACTTTTGGATTTGCTTCTTTGGTTTGGTTTGCTTCATTTGGGAATCAGTTGTTTTTCATTCATCTGTCCAGAATGTTTTAGCAAACCACACCACCTCCACCCCTACTACTCTTGTCATATAGATTCTGTTTTCTGTAGTTATTGCCTCCCTGTGATAGGGAATTCACTTAAACAGGATTCTGTCAGGCTGGCCTTCCTTATTTTCATTAGCTGAGAATAATCATTTCATGGGTCTCTTCTGTCATGTATTCTTCCATCTGGCAGCATCTTCATTGAAGAGTTCAGCATTTAGTTTAATGGTATAAATCTCTTGATCTTAAACCAGTATTATTTTTGCCCTTATACTTAAAAGTAACTATTTTTTCACTTCATTTTTACTTTCTAAGAGATTTGTGTACATACTACACAGTATTGTTTAATACTGAAAATAAGCTCTGTATTTTAACATATTAACAAGCCAGTACCTGACAATTTATATTGAAACTTCTGTTTACTAATATTTGTGACTCCTCTTCTTGACATGTGGTAGAATTTCACTTCCCTTCACCTTGGAGTTAGGCGTGGCCATGTCACTTACTTTTGGCCAATAAAATGTGAGCAGAAGTAATATGTGTTACCTGCAAGAGGAAGCACTAGAGCCACTATGTAATTCCCTGTGTTGCCTTGTCCCTGCCACCATGACCCGCAACACTGAGTATGGATGATACTGAGTTAGCCCCTACTGATCAAAGATAGACATGAAGTGTATGCAGGAAATAACTTGTGTTAATCTACTGAGATTTATGGATTATTTGTTACTCTCTAAAATTAGCCCATTTTAACTATTACTTTCTTTTTTCAGAGATTGAGAAGGTATTCTAAGGATTATCCACAGTCTTCTTTGCCTTGTTTCTTTGCCTAAATAATACCTCTATCTGAACTTCTGCATAGTCATGCTCTCATGCTCATTACTTAGTTTTGGCTACCTTTTTTGCCTTTAGTATAGGTAAGCATACATGTGCATGTAATTTCCTTTTGAAATAGTACTAATAGTTATACTAACATTTTCAGAACTAATCTTTAAGCTTTTATTAGTTTCCTAGGGCTACCAACAAAATATCACAAATTGGGAGGCTCATAAGAACAGAAATTCATTGTCTCATAGTCCTGGAAGCTAATAGTCCCAATTGAGTGTGTCAGCAAGCCCATATTCTCTTGGAAGACTGTAGGGGAAGATCTTTAATTTTCTCTCCTAGCTTCTGGTAGCCTCACGCATTCCTTGGCTTCCAGCTGCAGCACTCCTCCTTTATCACATGGCTGTCCTCATTCTGTCTCTTTGTCTCTTCTCTTTTATAGGGATACTACTCATGGGCTCAAGACCTACCCTAGTCCAGTATGACCTCATGTTAATTTAACTGATAACATCTTAACGACTTTATTTCCAAATAAGGTTATATTTCCAAACAAGTTAACCGTGGGGTTAACCCTAACATATCTTTTTAAGGGATGCAGAAAGTTTGATTTTTCTGTCAAAATCAAGAACCAATGAGTAATTTTTTACTTATATATGAAGCTAAATGAACAGAAAATTTTACTCTCCTGTCCCTTGAAGTTTGTTTATATAATCAGCTGTTAACAACAAGAAGAAAGAGAAAACCAAACCAGTTGTCATCAAGTTGAATCCAACTTATGAGGAAAACCATAGGGTTTTCAGTGGCTGATTTTCTGATCAGTAGGCTTTTTTCCTAGGCATCCCTTGGTGGACTTGAGTCACCAACATTTTGAATAGCAGTGAGAGAGTATTAACTTTTTTTACCACCAGGGGACTCCATCAGCTATTTACCAAACCAAAAACCAAACTCACTGCCATCCAGTCGAATCTGACACATAGTGGCCCCTCCTTGGGTTTCCAAGGCGGTATCACTACAAAAATAGATTACCCAACCTTCTTTCCAAGGAGTGGCTGGTGGGTTTGAAACCCCCAGCCTTCTGGTTAGCAATCAAATGCCTTAGGCACTACACCATGCCTTTGTTATTATCCTTTTATTTATTTATTTATTTTCTCTCTCTTTCAGCATTTTTAGTTTTTTTTTCAAATTTTGGCCATTGCCTCGATTATTATTATTATTAACTTGCAATTTTGAATATGCTTAACTTGTTTTGTACTCAACTTCAGTTTTTTTCACCAAATCACATAACTAAAATATATATAATAATTAAACATATAAAATAATATATAATATCTATGTTAGTTATAAAGTTTCATGTTCATTTTTGAAATGCTTTTCGGGTATGTTAAGGAATCATTGATTAATTTGCCTTTGTTTATGAATAATGGAAAGCCCTCTGGCATAGAAAAATGTTTCTATAATCTTGTATTACATACTTAAGTCTTCATTTTAGAGGTGCATTTTTGCTGGACAAAGGAGATGGAGTGGATATGGTTACAAATGAGTATGATGCAATGGACTACTGTTACTCAGGGGGAAAAAGTGTGCTAAAAGTCTATGCTACAACTTGGCTGAACCTGAAGATACTATGCTAAGTGAAAAAAGCGAGACATGAAAGACTATATATTGTATGTTTCTGCTTATGTGAAATACCTGAAAATGCAAATATCTAGAAACAAAAAAGTGGATCAGTGGTTGTTTAGGGCTGGAGGTAGGAACAGGAATAACTGCAGAACAGCACAAGGGAACTTTTTGAGATGGTGGAAAAGTTCCAAACTGGCTGTGATGATCATTGTACATCTGTTTAAATTTTCTAAAAACCATAAAATCTAAAAATGTACAATGGATAAATTTGGTGGGATATAAATGACACCTCAGAAAGTTGTTAAAACAAAACATAAATGATAGCCTAGAGATGTTTCACTCCCATTTGGGATAGGTACATTCAGAAGAGTAGAGATGGCAGTACGTTGCAGAAAAAGTACCTTGAAAGTGCCTCCCAGTGAGGTCTACTGCCTGATTGTAGGCCTGCCTCCCTCTCCACTTGACTGAACCAGGATTGTATGTGTGTTTTTTGTGATAGCTCTTTCCAACAGCAGATCCTGTGGGTACTTTGCTCCAAGTTCCAGAACAGATTTCTGCTCATCTACCTCAGCCAACTGGGCAGATGCCTGCACAGCCAACTCAAGTCTCTCTCCTACCCCCTGCAGAGCCAGCAAAAACAACTCAGGTAAAATGGGAATATACCTTAATGTCCAGCCTTCTGAATAGATGAGAAAAGCAGGTATTAATATGGAATACAACCCACTTCTGTAAATTTTGGAACGAATTAGGAATTCTGTTTCACAGTTAACAAGGTGTGCAGATATGAGAGTTTTACAAGAATCACACATTATTTTGAGCAACAAAAGTAGTTAACAATGGAAACATCCAAAGCATCCTAAATTTTTGCCTGATTTCTTATCAGCTGTTGATTAGATCATTATTGTATTTAACTTCAGCTAGCAGAGCTCATACAAATACTAACAGAATGGTCAGCTATACTGTTTTCTTGTTGTTCACTTATTCTTGTATTTCTTAAGAAAACTATCTTCAATCTGTGGTTTTTCTGTATTAATCCTTTAAGGTACTATCAATATTTTGAAGGCTGATTTTGCTAAAGTAGGTAATATAGTCTGTAAATCCACTTACCCAGGCATACACAGCTTCATTAAATCTTCACACCAAAAGCAGCTGAGTGAATGAGGGCCCCACTATGAACTCCACTATGCTGTGGAAATCCTCTTCCGTCAATAAACTCAAATACTGTATTTGACGTGTGACTCTATGTGTCATGCTTAGAGTAAGAGTTCCAGATCAGTTCATTTATTAAATACTAGAGGTTTCATTTTCCCTCGAGTTTTATATGAAAAGAAGTAGAAATGGAAGTACTAATTTTTTTTCTTCTTGTGCGCCAGTGAATTATCTTACATTGCATCTTTGGAGACCATTGCTCTGAACACTTGGCACTTAGTCATGGTGCTGACTACATTTTTAACCTTTTCATCATCTAAGCTTTCTGTTTCTGTATATTTTATAGGGAAAGATTTCCTGTGAAAACTGATGGAAAGATAGATTTTTTTTTTTATAAGCAACTTTAGTGGGATGTATTTTCTTCAGTAAGCAAGAGATTTCAGAAAAGATTAGCTTAGCCCTAAAAAGAGAGACAAACTTGTCTGTCAGTTTGTCCTACCGTGGTGATGTGTTGATGTGAGTTTTGAGGCTGAGCAACTGGTGTTTCTAACCCAGCGGGACACACATGGTGCACAGGTATCAGCCCAGCTTGCAGACTGAGACAGACTAGGAAGAAGGAGGAGGCCATCCACTTCTCAGATAATTGGCCAGGGAAAACCTTATGAATAGCAAAGAAACACTGTTTAATACATTACCATGCAACTTTATGAATAGTCTGGTTAGCTTAGAAGGCTCTCAAAATAGGACTGGGAAAGAGCTGCATCATCTGAGTAAACCCAGCCTTACTCCTGTGGATAAGGTAAAGCTTTCGAGACCTCCATTTGCTGATGTGGCACCACTCAAATTGAAGAGAAACAGCTGCAGACATCCATTGATCATGGGAACATGGAATGTAC
>NW_006921729.1:3275861-3289820 GCF_000298275.1 Orycteropus afer afer
GGGGAGGCCTTCAACGAGATGGATTGACACGGTGGCTGCGATGATGGGCTCAAGTATAGCGGGGATTGTCGAGCTGGCATGGGATCGGGCAGTGTTTCATTCTCCTGTGCATGGGGTCGCTAAGAGTCAGAAACGACTCGATGGCACCTTACAGCAACAACAGCAAAAAGACCTGGAACCTCAGAATTGGACAGATTCCTGCAGGGCTGCTGGTTTAGGCCCTGCCTTTTGACACACTGGAAAGTCTCTTGAAAAGTAAAAAACCCAGCTTCATTTCTTTCACCTCTGTGAGGGGAACAGAGGTCTGAAAAATATAAAATTTATATATATGGATTTGCATCTGGGTTTGAGAATTACCTTTTTAAATGTATTTGATTCAGGCTGACATTCAGCTTATGTTGCTTTTGTCCTGGAGTGCATATCCTCTCACAGCAGGGAGTGTCCTAGGGACAAGGATGACCTCACCTGGAGATAAAAAAAGTGTTGCTGCCAAGTGGAGGATTCCTCTAGCAGTTGACCATTATGTCACCTCTATGCTTAATGTTTAAGGCAGTCACTTCATACCTTTCAATGTTTTTTAGGCTCAGTCTTCGGGAGCAGATTCACAAGAAACCAAGATACCAATCAGTCTAGTTCTAAGATTAAGGTAAGTAGACATTTTTGGCTTTCTGAATACTTAGAATATGCTGTTTCTTTTTGAAAATACTCCTTTTTTGAATAGTCTGTACCTGAGAGTAGCTGCAGAGGATTATGTATTGTCCTAGCATCAGGTGCTATTTGCTCCCAGATATATTATTTCTCTCAGAAATGATAGGAATAGGGTGAAGACCTGGATGTCAGTAGATTCTGTGGCTGACCATCATGTACTTTCTCTTAGTTGCTTCTCCACTAAGGGTTAATGAATTTGTATATTTGCAGTACACCTACTCCTCACTTATCTAGGGTTGGGTGCCAAAGACGAGGTCATTATGCAAAAATTGTCATTATGAGAAAATAGAGGATGGCCACATCAGATCACAAAGTGGAGGTTGACTATATATCATTACAGATTTCATCATCATGTAGCTGCCAGATTTCATCATTACATAACTGCTAAATTTCATCATTACATAACTACCAAGCCACTAAGAATTATGGTCCAGTCAAGGTCATAACCTTCACCATCATAGCCAGAGTTATTTTCACCTTGTACTTTGGTGTTTGTTACTATCAGAGGTCAGCAGTATGCAAAATAGTCAGATAGTAGATTTTCTTGCTATTGTTATAAATGCAGAATGTCAGATGATGAGATTGTTGATAAATGATGAGTAGTTGTATAGTGAATTAAGGCTGAGAGTGTGGTCTGTATTGAAGGTTTTAGAGGAACAGCAGTAGCTGGCTTATATGAAGATTGTTGTTGTATGCTGTTGATTCCAACTCATAGAGCCCTTACAGGACAGAGCAGAGCTGCCCCATCAGGTTTCCTAGGCTGAAATCTTTACAAGACAGATTGCCAGGTCTTTTCTTCTGCAGAGCTACTAGTGGGTTCACTTCACTGATCTTCTGGTTAGCAGCTGAGTGCTTTACCATTACCCACCAGGGCTCCTTATCTAAGGATTAGACTTGTAATTTTTACCATATAAGCATCCTGGATTCCAAGATCAACTAAACCAAGAAGAAGGCTTTTTGATTGTTGGAAGATAAAATAAAGGCCATATATATAAGAGACGAAAGGAAAAACTTCTAAATATATGTTTGGTCTGTTTCTTTATTTTACAGCAAGTAAAAAATTGTTGGTTCTTATTTATTTATTTAGTTATTTTGCAATTATTTTAAGAATATGTTGTTGAGAATAACTGCAGCAGAGCATAACCGGTTCGGTAATTTGTACATGTATAATTCAGTGATGCTGATTATATTCTTCAAATTGTATGCCCATTTTCACCCTCCTTTTCTGAATTGTTCTTCCTCCATTGATTTAAACTCACTGTCCCCTGAGTTTACTATCCAGTCCCCTTCAAGTTTATTGTCAGTGTGATCCCTTACAGACAGTTCTTAAAAAAAACAAAATGCTCAAGGCATTTACTAAGTTAAGCTTAATTTTTGTTTTATTTGAAGGTAACTTCAGGAGATGTCCTTGGTTTAAGGTTCAGTATCTCAGGGCATTAGTTTTAAGAGTTCATCCAGCCTCTGTGGTTCCAGAAAGTCTAGATTCCATGAGAATTTGAAATTCTGTTCTGTATTATCTCCTTTTTGATCAGGATTCTTCTATAGAATCTTTGATCAAAAGGTAGCCAAGCACAATCGAGTTCTTCAGGTCTTAGGGCAGAGGAAACAAGTGTTGATGTAGGCAGTCAGCCACAAGTCCAGTTCTTCCTATTCCTGACTCTCCCTCTTCTATTGCTCTAGGCAGATTGAGGCCAATATGGATGGCTGCTTGCAAGCTTTTAAGTAAATTATTGGTTCTTAATAGGGCCATATTGAAAGATTACTCAACAGGAAGTAACGTAGATAGCAATTTTTTAGTTTTAACCTTCTCTCTCTGCCAGTAGTTGGATTAGGATTAAGATTCCAGAGTCTTATCAGATTAGGTCTCTTTCTACTCATAAATGCATTTCAAAGATACATGTGTATAGTATTAAAAGTATGACCTGAGATAACTCTGGCTTTAACAATCACTAACATTTTTACAAAGAGTCCTGCTGAATTACCATTGATGCACCCTTTTCCACATACGAATTCCTAATTTTCTTGGTAAGACTATAATAGGCAACAAGAGCTATTTTGAGAATGTTTTGATCATACCACTATGAGCATTGAAATTATGCCATAAACGTAAAGAAACTAGATTTGCTCACCTTCCCTTTATAGAAACCTACTTGGTATACCTAATGTTATCTCAAATAGTTCTGAAGGCATAGTAATTGTATGCCTTGGTAATTATATCTTATTTTAATTGTACATACAGAATACCACTTGTCTCTATAAAGAAAAATTCTGTTAATAGTACAAAAATTCATTTGACATGTGCTTTAGGAAGGTACTAAAGACGTATGTAAGTGATCTGTTTAACTTTTTGAGAGAGTGATTATTTAATGGCCTGTGTTCCAGACTGTGTTTATGGAATAGGAGGTTGGATTCTTATTCTAACAGATGAAAACTTTGAGGTTGAATGGCCAGAAGAGATGATAAACACGTTTAGCCCAGTTTACTACGTTGGTTCCTTTGAAGATGTTTGTGAATGGCAAAGTAAATTTGTGCTGAACATTTCAATGTTAATTTTATTCAGCTTTCAGGAAAAAAAAAATTATTGAGTATTTATTAAGCAGATTGTGCATAGCACTTATAGAGATTTTGCATGGATACCAATATTGTGGAAGGATTCCAAGAAAAGAGACAGTTAAATATTCCCTTGCTAAATCAAGTCTAGGTAAGAAGGTGCATTATATGTACTTAGCCCAGCTTAAAAGAAGTCCTCATTAGAAACAATTAGTCCTAGCGACTGGTACACCAACCTATATAACTATGAGACCAGAAGAACTAGATGGTGCCCGGCTACCACTGTCATCCACTTGGAAGGGAGATCCTGGGTAGAGAGGAAGAACAATGTGGAACAAAACTCAAAATCATTTGGAGGAAAAAAAAAAGGTGCGGACAAGGTTTGTTGGTCCACTGAGACTATGGCCCCTAGCTGCCCTTCAGGTCTGGAATTGAACCCATACCTGTGGTTTCCAGCCAAACAAAGTACAGGCATGTGAGTTAAACATTTACCTCAAGTAGACACACGCCTTGGAGAGAACAATCATGGGAGAAAAAGGGCTGTTTATGCACAGGGAGACAGCTCAGGGGGCAGGAGAGTATGGAGGGATGGACACTGGGAAGAGGTAACTCTGGGGAGGAAGTGGAAGGGGAGCTGTTGCATTGTGGTAAACTGTGGTCAGTGACATGAGACAAAGTATATGTGAACTGCTGAAAAGTGAATTTGCTCTGATAAATCTTCACCCAAATCACAATAAAAAAAAAAAGAAGTCCTCAAGTAGTGTACATGCAGAGTGCAAGTCTGTGTGTACAAATACAAAGAGAAGGCAGTGTGATGGAAAAAAATCGCTTTGGAATGGTATGTTTGAAAGATGTAGTCATATTTTTAAGCATAATTTCAGTAACATCCTCAGGTATATTTGTCAGATAGACTCAAGCCCTTTGTGCTGTTTACATAAAATACTTTTGGGTCCTCAGTAATCAGGTATATCTGCCATTACAAACAGTGTTCTAATTCCACTGCCTTCAACAAAATCCTGCAGTGAAACTTAATCACAGTACACAGCACGGTCAGTTTTCTGGAGTCATGTATTAACTCTGCTGCCAGAGTTGAGTCCAGTTCTTTTCCCCATTCTTTCTGCCTACTCAGATCCCACCCATTCTTTAAGTCCTACCTACCTCACTGTGCTCATAAAGATTTTCCTTTTACTTTTATATGATCATTTTGATGGGAAGGCCATACAATAATCTCCTAAGGCATGAGATTTTTATATTTATCAATAGGAGTGGGGTACATAAGTTTAAAGAGTTGTAGGACAATTGGATGATCATTTTAAGTTGATGGCTCTGAAGCCCTGTGGTATGAGCTTATCCAGACAAATGATATTATTTATAGGAACCCAACAAGTTTGTTTGTTTTTCATTTTTATTGTGATTTGGGTGAAAGTTTACAGAGCTAATTCATTTTCCATATAGCAGTTCACATACACTTTGTCTCATGCTGTTGACTGCAGTTTCCCACAGTGCAACAGCTCTCTTCCCACTTCCCATAGTTACCTCTTCTCTGTGTCCTTCCCTCCCATGCACTTCTTCCCACCAAGCTGTCTCCCTTTGCTGCATACACAGCCCTTCTGTTCTTCCATGATTGATCTCTCCAAGGAGTGTATCTACCTAATGTAAATATTCAGCTCATGTGCCTGTCTCTGGTGACGTAGTGCCTCAGACATTTGACCACTAACCAGAAGGCTGGCGGTTCAAACCCACCAGCCGTTCCTCAGAAGGAAGATTGGGCAATCTACTTCCATAGTGATACCGCCTCGGAAACCCAAGGAGGGGCCACTATGAGTCAGATCCAACTCAATGGCAGTGAGTTTGTGTGTTTTGTTTTGTACAACAAGTTATCTTGAGGCACAATTTTCCTAATATATGTTGGCAGAGTCTATAAATCCAGAGATTTTTATTTCACACATTCTGTTTCTTTTGTAGGAATTCAAAAAAAGAACTGAATGATATCCGATTTGAATTTACTCCTGGGAGAGGTAAGGCATCAAAAACATTGAAAAGAAAATAACTTCTAAGTTTTCCTCTGGTTATTTAACAAAATGTAAAGAGTTTGTCCTTTAGATTATTTTGCTTTTAAAGGACAATAACAGTTTTTCCTTGTTTAAAGGTTTTGGTGGATGAACGAATGAAATAAAGATAGAGTTTATCTACTACTATACTTATTTAGAAAACTAGTGTAATAGAAAACAATAATGAATATAACTCTCATTTATTGCTTGCTATGGGCCAAGCATTGTAAACACTATCTCATTAAATTCTCACAGTAGCCTCCCTAAGGAAATATTATTTTCCCATTTTATAGGTGATGAAATCAAAGCTTAGAAGCAAAATAACTTTTTCAAGGTCACATAGCTGGGAAAAGATATAGCTGGAATTCAAACCCAGATCTATTGGAGTCCAAAGTTGTTTTGTTGTTTTTAAAATCATTTTATTTGGTTGTCCTCCATGATAGTAAATAAGAAACAAACCCTTCAGTCTCCTCTCTCAGACTGAAGCTGAGCCCTATCATGCACTGTTTCTGGCTGTGAACTTCTCCCTGGAATGAGGCTTACTTTATCTCTTGCCTTTGTTACTCAGTGGTCTGATATGGGGAGTGTCCAGCAGCCAGTAGGTATCTGTCTTTACTCTCCCTGTTCTCTCAGTATCATCAGCAACTAATTATTTAAAGGAACAAGTGGACAGAGGAGTATGTTTTACTTTTTTAAAGCCAGGCAAAGTCGCATTTTAAGGAGTTATTTTAAATTGCTGGTCATCTGTGTAAGTGTGTGACAACACTGCCCCCCCAACACACACACAGAGCCCAGAATTGTTCCCTAATCCTTTCCTTTTGAGGAGTTCTATGTTCAACCTTCTGGAGCCAGCACTACTGAGTTTGGGGATGAGGTTAATTGGGGATACTCTGTCCTATCTTTTTTGTTTCTGGTTATAGCCCTTGCTCAACTTGTACCACTTGGGATAACTAAATATGAGGAAAAGCCTACCAAGATGAAAAATAAATGATTTTAGCAAAAACCTTGGAAAGGGATCCCCAAAGAGAGAAGATTGCGTTGTGTTTGCTGAAGTTTTTGACTGAGAGTAGATCCTGTTTTATTAGCTCTCGAGATGCTCTTCATTCATCATCATGTTGCAGAGCTAAGTAGGGTCTGAGAAGGTCAGGTCCAGGGTTGCTTTCGTAATAGAAATTTCTGCTGCAGCATCGTTGTCAGGTGCTCTTCTGACATGGTCCTGAACGCATCAAACTCATACTATTACTTAGAACATTATCTTTACATCAAGCTGATATTTGCTACCTGATCCATATAGATTCTGTCCTCTAGATACACCTGTGAGAGTACATCACTTAAGGTAATGCTGAGTGGTAGGAAAAATCCTTATGTGGGAGAAACACTGCTTCCCTTCTTGATTCTGTGGATTTAGCAGCTAGTTGGGTCTGGCAATGCTGACACCCATGCTGGTTCCCAGAGTTAACAGTGACATGTGCACAAGAAATGGAGCTCTGTCTGATAGAGCCTGGTGGAACCACTGAGACTGTGGCCCATAGCTGCCCTTCAGGTCTGGAATTGAACCCACACCTGTGGTTTCCAGCCAAACAATGTACAGGCATGTGAGTTAAACACTTACCTCAAGTAGACACACGCCCTGGAGAGAACAATCATAGGAGAAGGAAGGGCTGCTTATGCACGGGGAGACAGCTCGGGGCAGGAGTGCATGGAGGGATGGCCACAGGGTAACTGTCGGGAGGAAGTAGGAGGGGAGCTATTGCATGGGGGTAAATTGTAGTCAATGTCATGAGACAAAGTGTACGTGAACTGCTGTATGGAAAGTGAATTTGCTCTGTAAATTTTCATCCAAATCACAAAAAAAAAAAGAAGCCCCTTCTTCTTTGTTCTTGCAGATACAGCAGAGGGTGTCTCTCAGGAACTCATTTCTGCTGGCCTGGTCGATGGAAGGGATTTAGTAATAGGTAATTACATTGTGCCCTGCTCGTGTCTCCTGTATCTCTGTCTGTACAAGTACTTAGTACCCAGAAAACTAGACTTTTATTCCACCTCATAGGTCTGATGGCTCTTGGAATGGTTCTTGGTTTTGCTGAAATTACAGGCCATTGAGGACAATCCTTACCCCTCCTGCCTCCAAATACATCTCACTTCTAAGTTTGCGTTGTGAGCTCCAAGTGATAGTCAAGACTCTAGTAGCAATGATAGCAAAAGTCACAAGCTAAAGTAATTTTGGCCATATCTCATCCTTTTTGGAGGGTGAACTCTAAGCCAAGAGGGGAGCAGAAATTATAAGCGATTCAGCCCTAGAAAAAGCAGAGGGAAGACATCAGGTGTTGAAGGCTCATGTATTCCTGATGATGGTAAACTAATAGGATAAAGATTACTAAAAGAAAAACCGTTGTCTAGGGCAGATAGATAAACTTTGTCTGTAAAGGATCAGCAAGTAAATGGTTCAGTAATCAATGAGCTATATATAGTCTGTGTCATTTTTAAACCATTTTTTAGCTTGCGTGTAGAACAAAAACAAGCCATAGGTTGTAGTTTGCTAACTCCCAGTCTAAGGCGCTCTATTCCATGAGGAGGCAGCTCATACTTTTTTTACTACCAAGTGGCTTTCCTTGATTGATAATGCATTTTAAAGAATGTTAATTTGACACTGATTCTGTTTTTATTTGTACTACCTGGAGATGAGTTTTAAAGACATTTTTCTTTGGGGAGTTATCATTTGGTCTCTGTACTTCCACCTTCATTGTACATAGACGATTCTCAACTACCCTTTAAGCCTTTTAAATACAGTTGAAAGTGAATGTACTTAGTCTCTCATTACTTTCTCTGTTTTGTTGATTACAGTGGCAGCTAATTTGCAGAAAATTGTGGAGGAACCTCAGTCAAATCGATCTGTCACTTTCAAACTGGTATTCATTCCTTCCTCCTTATTAAACCACTTTGCCATTTATATACTAGCAGCCCCTAGAGACAAGCTTCCATATTCCCTGATTGATGAGAATGTGACAGTATAGTGGATTGTGTTTAGTCTCCCTGAAACCCAGAGCCAATTTCTCCCTTTGAATGGCCTCCCTTTTTCATGACGCCCCCCATTCACCCCCATCCCCCATCAGAACCTCCTCTCCCAGGCCCTTGACTGTTCTCAAGAGACATTATTAGCTACCTGTGTATCCAGTCTCCCATCTTTTCTGGAAGAGACACCTTCATCTGCTTCCTGTTTGAATCCCAGGGACCTCTCTCCCACTGCCTTCTTTCCCCACATGAGTTCTAATTGTTACCTGAATTCTTTTCATGAATAGCCACAGCTTCTCATTTTGTTTGCTTCTCAGGCATCTGGTGTTGAAGGCTCGGATATTCCTGATGATGGTAAACTAATAGGATTTGCCCAGCTCAGCATCAGCTAAACCATAGACCCAGAAGAGGCGGCCTAAGGGGATTCCACACATGCATTTCTCAGTTGCTTCTGTTGGCCTAAACCCACTACTGCCAAAGAACCCAGCAACAAACCTCCCTGGCTAGGAGCTTTAGAGGTCTGCCCTTATGTTCTTCCTGCCATCATTCCCCCTTTTTTCCATAGGGAAAGAAAAGTTGGATCACCAGTGGCCAGCATCCCTTAAAGGGTTCCATTCATAAACTCACTGCATATGTCTCCCCTCTCTTCCTCCATCTGAGATGTGGCCCGTGAGCCTCAAGACCTAGGAGGGAGATCTGTCAGCTCATCTTGCCTTACTCCAATGACATCCCTAGGTGGGAAGTAGCAGCTATTTTATGTTCTTCATCCTGCCCATTTTCCCATACCTGTCGGGATGTGAGCATCTTGGGGTATCTCCTTATCACTGACGTAGCAATTAAAAGTTGGTTGATCAGCTGGAACCCAGAGAATTTAATTTAGTGTTACTTTTTTTGTACCTGATGTGAATTCTAGCAACCTTTGTTAGGAAATAGCACAGCCTCAGATGGAGGCAGCCTAAACTCCTGTTTTGTTCATGATGTTCTTAAGCGTTTTGCTGAAGCTGCTCTCAGGCACCCCCTTCTTCATTGCTCCCTCCAGAAAGGGTTGCTAGCCTTAACTTCAGCTGGTGCAAAACATCTGACTGTAGTCGAACTTCAGCCATCAGAGCCCTCAAGAGTGGACCTTGGGACTGTTTTTAGAGAAAATATCAAGTAATGGCTTGAAAAAGTGAATTTTCCTATAGGTGGATTTTGAACAGGAAAAATCATAACTCATATCATTGGTGAAGTATTTATTTTCAACTCTTTAAAAATTAAATTTGAAGAAAAATTACTCCTCGATCTTCCCATGAAAATCAGTTTGCCTGGCCTCCAAGCCATGAGGAAATGGGTGTACAAAGCTGAGATTTCTACAGCAATAAAGGAGATGCCTGCCAGAGATGCCTGCCTTCTGCCCCCTCTCCTGCACTGACCCTTTGGAGGGGGTCCACACTTCTGTGTGCTGAACCTGACTCAAGATGGAAAGAGAAACCACATGTGCCGTGACCTTTAGGGTTTATGAGTAGACAGTGTTCATTTGATTTTCTACAGAAATATAAATTATTCTTTAGGTTTAAATAAGAGTACTCAAAATCCAATATGTGAATAATCAATGGGGTTGATTTTGGTGGTTTTTTGTTTTATTTCCTACTGTTTCACAGTCAACCTTTGTTCTATCTGCTAATAGCTCTACCAAGTTTTATATATGAAAAGGATGGATGCTCAATCTGGCCCTAAAAAGACACACAGATAGGCTATGTCCTCATGGGAAGGGAAGAGCTGCCTCTTACAGAGTCACTTGAGCCCTTTTTGGGAACATTGAGCTGATGGACAAGGTTGCTTTTGCTTGTTTTATCCTGGTGCATCTCTGAAAGCTTTCCCCACACTTTGTCACACCTTTTGTCCCATTCTGAGCCTGTGGTTTTAGTCCCGGGCTCTCTCCTACCAGTTCTCGCTGCAGAGGCATTTTGAGAAGGTGATGGATGTTGGGAGGATGAGAGGGAATGGATTTGGGATGCAGGGTCGGGAGGTTGGGAGGAAGGTAGATAGAGAGTCTGACACAAAAGTCCAAAGTCCCAGCATGATTGATAGAAGAAAGGAGGCTCCTAATCCGGGAGATAGAAAACGAGCAGTTTGCTGGAAAAATATTCAGCATTTATTTTCATTTTCTTTTGGGGGGTGGTATTGGTGGAGGGATAGGAAGGTGAGGTGGGAATGAAGTATGGAACAGAGATAGTATCCTTTTGGCTTAACCTTAGAGTATGCTTTTTTGGTTTCAAATAAACCCATCATAATCTACTTATTATGAATTCAAGGTTGGTGGCATCGTCACTCTAGCTTAGCTTTTTATTTGGAGGTAGTCTGGTGTCTAGACTGGGAATAAGCAACAGGCTATCCTCCTGTTCACTTTCCCCAGCCTTGGCCTTTACCTTTGAACTGCATTTGGTCAGGCATGACAATAGAAGTAGGTTGGGCCTTTCTCTTTGTTTGGCTGCTGGAAATCAGGAGAGACACCAAGCCCCAGGACAGTGTTATTTCTTCCGCATGATGTTTAGTAGACTCCCTTTGCTGGCTTGTGCAGTGGTGATGAGAAAATGAGTGAATAGAAACTGCCCAGGTGAAACAGCAGATAACACAGTGAGCAACCCCATCCCTTTCCAGGAGTAGTGGTCCAGCGTGCACCTCTGTCTCTAGGTCCGTGGGACCCTCTGGTCCTTGGGGTAAGGACTGACTATAGCACAAAGTAATATGTGCCAATGCTGTTTGTGAAATATGTGGTCTTTCTAAATGACTGGTGGATTTGTTTGGGTTTTTTTGCTTAAGGTCTAAACCAAACCCTAGAGCCAGCTGATACTATTTAATAATCTGGAGGATAAAATAATGGTATATCAATAAATGGAGAGTCCTCCTTATGACATATGCTAGATTATGAAAGGTGTAAAATATTAACTTTTTCTCCTTTTTTTTGAACTTTGTATTTTACTGCATGTTTCCTTCATTTTTAATCAATAAAGAGTAAATTGTCCATAGTAGTGTACTGATGCTTTCCTTTACTGGTTGTTGGTGGGAAGCTGTGGGAAGTGGGTCAGAATCACTAATTTTTCATGTGAGTGAAAAGAAGCCAAAGTGCACATAACCTATAAAATAATATATATTGATCTTCAAATTATTTAAAACCATTTTTTTTTTAAGAAAACCAGAACCCCAAAAAGGAGGAATAAGGGAATCCCAAGGAAATCTTGTGGAATGGAATATGGGACAAGTTACATTATATGCAAATCTTTTCCATTTGGTTCTGCTCATACTGTTGGGTAGGGAAAGATGCCAGATTCAGGCCCTTAGAACTCCCTTTTGGAAAGTTCAGAGCAGGAATACCTTGGCCCTGTCTGGCTTCAACACTGAAATGATGAGGATTTGTGTAAAATCCTGTTGTGTTGTTGTTATGTGCCGTCGAGTTAGACCCGGCTCATAGCAACCCCTCCTTGAGTTTCCCAGGCAGTATCACTATGGAAGTAGGTTGCCCCATCTTCCTTCCAAGGAGTGGCTGCTGGGTTTGAACCGCCAGCCTTCTGGTTAGCAGTCAAATACCTTAGGCACTGCGCCACCAGAGCTCCCGTGTAAGATGCTAGGCACCTGTATATCCCTGGCATCCACCTCTTAGATAAGTGATCTCCCTGATCATAATTCCTTCCCCACAGAAGATGGCCTTTGAGCCATGACAGAGCTGTTGTGGGTCTTGGTATTTTAGAGAGCTCAGGGCTATGGGACTTTATCATGACAGCACCATGTGGCCTGGAGCTGGTCGAATGTGCTTTCAAGATAAGGGAGATGTAAAAGTGGACTCTGTTGGGGCAGGGAGTACGTGCTGATTACTCAAAAGTGACTATAGTGTATGGGAGGAAGAAGGAGATGGGGGATAGGGTAAATTGAGCTATCTACCAGCTCATTATTTGCCAGGATTGATGTCACTAGGTCTGGTCCCTTCATTCTACTCCTTGCATAGTAACAATCAATGCTCAGTGCAACAGTTCATGAATTCCTCTTTTGGGTCAAATTTTCTATCCCAACTTTTTACTTACTAGAATCATTAAATGGAGCTCTGGTGGCACAGTGCCTAAGGCATTTGACTGCTAATAAGAAAGTTGGTTCAAATCTACCAGTCACTGCGGAAGGAATATGGAGCAATCTATTTCTATAAAGATTTACTGCCTCTGAAACACAGTGGGGGTCATGATGAGTTGGAATCATCTCGATGGCAGTGGGTTTAGAATCATTAATTCTCAAATTTGGAAGAGATTTCAGATAAAATTTATACTCTGCCCCTACAGAGGACGTTTAAGGACTACTTCTCTCAAATCTGTCCATTTGTTGTACTGTGGTGGCTTGCATGTGGCTAAGATGCTGGTAGCTGCCACCAGTACTTCAGATACCAGCAGTCTCACCTACAGTAAACAAGTTTCACTGAAGCTTCCAGTTTGACTAGGAATAAAGACCTGGCAATCTACTTTCAAAAATTAGCCAATGAAATCATTATGGATCAGAACCGAGTATTATTACCCATCTGAACTCAAACGTGGGAACAATCATGAAGATGGAGCAAGTCTTGACAGTGTTTTTTTCTGTTATGAGTTGGAGCCAACTAGGCAGCAGCTGATAGTAACAACCTGTCCAATCCCTGTTGTCTCCCCTACTGCACACAAACACTCCCCTACATCCCAGACAGATGATTGCCAGTGAGCTTCCTGAACGCTTCTTAAAAGGTGAGTGCTGATGCTAATGTTTAGCAAATTCTGATTATACACTTCTTTGGTCTTAGTTGTGCCCTTGAATTACAGCAGGTACAAAGAGAAGAGGGAGACAGCTGTTGGCTTTCAGAAGGGCAAAAGGCAACCTCAGTCCTATCCTGCAGGTTCAGAGAATGGTGAGAGTGACTATACTACATGGAGAAGTCAGAGACCAGCATGGGTGCTGTATTAGGCTCAGCCTCCCAGATCTGTGAGAATGCAGAGTAGAGAGGGGTCCTGGGGCTACAGTGATCTGGAGGGGACTTCCTCAAAAGAAGAGCTGCTCATGGCTGCTAAAACATGGGGAACTATCAGCAAACTGGTTGGGGGCAAGGTAAAGAAGAAACCAAATGTCTTAGTTAAGTGGGAATGCTATAACATAAATCCCACAAAGCAGGTGGCATCAAAGAACAGAAACATTTCCTCACAGGTCTGGATGCTAGAAGTCAGGACATTGTTGGCTTTGCTGGAAGGTCATTTTTGTGTGTGTACGTGTGTGTGATTTGCGTGAAGATTTACAGAGCAGATTCACTTTCCATATAGCAGTTCACATACACTTTGTCTCATGACATTGACCACAGTTCACTACAATGCAACAGCTCCCCTCCCACTTCCTCCGCATAGTTACCTCTTCCCTGTGTCCATCCCTCTATGCACTCCTGTCCACTAAGCTGTCTTCCTGTGCATAAGCTGTCCTTTCTCCCATGATTGTTCTCTCCAAGGAGTATATCTACTTGAGGTAAATAATGTTGAACTCATATGCCTGTCTTTTGTTTGGCTGAAAACCACAGGTGTGGGTTCAATTCCAGACCTGAAGGGCAGCTAGGGGCCATAGTCTCAGTGGTTCCATAGGCTCCAGCAGACTAGCAAACCTGGTC
>NW_006921729.1:3308485-3312830 GCF_000298275.1 Orycteropus afer afer
TTGGAAACCCAAGGAAGGCTCACTATGAGCCGGAGATGACTCGACGGCACATAACAACACAACAACAGTGACCCTACAGAACAAAATAGAACTGCCCCATAGAGTTTCCAAGGCTATAAATCTTTATGGAAGCAGACCTCCACATCTTTCTCCTGAGGACTGGTGCAGCTGATGGATTCAAACCACCGACCTTTCAGTTTAGCAGCCAAGTGCTTAACCACTGCACCACTCTGGCTCCTCTGTAAAGATTATGGCCTAGGAGATCCTGTGGTGCAGTTCTTTGTCCCATAAGGTTGCTATGAGTTAGAGTCAACTCGATGGCACACAACAGCAGAAGGTAAGATGAGACTAGTAGCATCCCACTTCAGTGCCAGAATTTTGGGATCATAGTTCCACCTGGAGATTAACCCCAGGAAGGTCTTTAGTCAAGTCTAGCACCTCTGTTGGAAGTTTTATCATCACTGTATTTCACTATTTTAGAATCATACACCAAGAGTTGGAAGAATCCTTAAGAAGCCATCTATTGAAGTTTCACCTTTATACAAATAGTAAAGTGGGGCTCAAGTGGGAGAAGGGACAGACTCAGGATCATAGAGTGAATCAATTGCAGAGCTTAAGCTTCCCAGCTGTAGGCTCTGTGGGTTACTTGGAGCCAAATGAAGCAAAATTCTTACCCTGGCTAAAGTGAAAAGATAAGGAGGACTGGGGAGAGAAGGCTTGTGTCTTCACCTCATTTCACCATAAGCTGAGTTCCAAATTGGTCATTGGCACCTGGTAACAACTTTCCAGGGCAATTCAATAGAGAAGATGCTGAAAACAGTAACACAAGATAAAGAGAGCTAGGGACAATGGTGAGCCTAGAGGGGGATGAGAGGAAAGTGCTTTCCTTCTGCAGCATAGGTAGGGACCTGGCCTCTGTTCATCACCACTAACCTTGCCTCCACCTGAGCCATAGGCTGACTGATAGCAGACAGCCAGCAGCCATGCCAGCCAGATAGCTAGGACACCCTATCCAGGGCTGCCCTGTGCAGTCTTGCTTCTCTATTTTTTTTCACTCATCCTTTTCTGTCCACCTCTTAAGTGCATTCATGTTCAAAATTTGAAACATAAAAGGGTGCTATGTGAAAAGTCCCTCCTATGCATACACAAGCTTCTATGTGTGTGTGTGTGTGTGCATATGCATGTGCATGTGTGCACATGCACGTGTATTTTCCCCCTCATTCTCTTGATGCTCCATTTGGTCCCATCATTCCCCACCACCAATGACTTAATTGCCTCCTAAGCTTGAGCCAGTCTCAAGTAAGACTTCCCCCAGGTTAAAAAGGATGGGACTCACATCTGAGAGGTTCCTGTTTGAGGTCTTGAGTTTCTGGTAGTCCCCAGTCTTGAATACTGACCTGCCAGCCACCACACTCTGCCCCATCCTAACCTTGACTTCACCAAGATTCTGAGTAGCCATGAACAGAGCTTCCCTAGCAGCTGTGGTACCGGGAGATTTTGTCCTGTGTTCCTCTCTTATCACTGGGACTGCTTGGGACAGCTGGGAGTAATTACACTGGATTTTATCTTGAAATTGTATTAATAGTTTATTCCTTGATTAGAGCTCAAAATGCAGCTTTTTTTTTTTTTTTTTTAACTTCTTACTGTGATTTGGGTGAAAATTGAGAGCCAATTCATTTTCCATGCAACAGTTCATACACATTTTGTTTCATAACATTGATTGCAATCCTCACAATGTAACAGCTCTCTTCCCACTTCCTCCCTGTGGTTACCTTTTTCCTGTCTTCTCCTTTCCTATGTATTCTTGCCTCTTGAGCTGTCTCCCTGTGCAAATGCTGCCCTTCTGATCTCCCATGTTCTAGAAGTGTACTTCCCTGGTGTTATTGTTCACCTTGTAGTCCTACCTGTTGTTTGGCTGAAGTTAAGCCATGGGCATGAGTTCAATACCAGGCCCAAAAGGTTACTAGGGGCCACAAAGTCTTGGGGGTTTCACCAGTCTACCAGACCAGTAAGCCTGTTTTTTTTGTGTTTTGTTTTTTTTTAATGATCAAAATGCACCTCCTGTATAAACTGTAATCGGTCTACATTCTTGAATTGTATTTTGTGTTGAAAAGGAAGGGCACTTACTTACTATTTTTTTATTTTTTAAAAAATTTTTCTTGTGATTTGGGTGAAAGTTTACAGAGCAAATTCATTTTCTATACATTCATACACATTTTATTTCATGCCATTAACTGCAAGTCCCCACAATGCAACAGCATGGTTCCCACTCCTCCCTATAGTTACCTTTTCCCTGTGTCTTTCCCATGCATCCCTGCCCCCCTGAGCTATCTCCCTGTGCAAATACTGCCCTTCTGTTCTCCCATAGTTGGTCCTTCCAAGAAGTGTATTTACTTGATGTAAATATTCACCCTATATGCTTGTCTATTGTTTGGCTAGAAGCCATGGGAGTGAGTTGAGTTCCAGACCTGAAAGGTTAACTAAGGGGCCATAGTCTTGGGGATCTCACCAGGCTCTATCACACCTGGTCTATTTAATAATTTTGAGTTTTGTTCCACATTGTTCTCTTACTTTATCCAAAATCTCCTATACTGATCCCTTTCCAGGTGGTTGACAGTGGTAGCTGGGCACCATCTAGTTCTTCTGGTCTCACGGTCATATAAGCTAAGGTTCGCATGGTCTGCCTGTCCCCTGGACTAATTGTTTCCATGCATCTTTGGTTTTCATCATTCTTCTTTGCTCCAAATGAGGGGAGACTCATTGTTGCATCTATACAAGGAAGGGCGCTTATGCCTATGGTGGTTCTTCTGGACTGCACGTGGCCTCCTGGAATTGTTACATACCACCACATACCAGGGGCTCATGAGGGCAAGGTAAAATCAAAGCAACAGACCAGATTGGGCTGCTGGCAGAGTTTATTTGCAGGCTAGGACCTTACTGCTCTCCTGACTTACTCCCCACTAGGGTGGACTGGTCCTCAGAAAGGATTTCTGTGTCCCTCTGAGTGTTTCAACTGCTCTCAGAATTTGGGTTTTCTACCATAATAAGAAGAGTCTGACTGTGTGAATTGTGGAGGATGTTGCAATTGAAGTTTGGGTTGCTGTAATGTTTATAAAGTTTATCCAAGGTTACTTTTGTGTCCTGGACCAGAGAAGGTACTCATGGCCTTCTTGTGATGCCTGTGTCTATCACACAGTCAGTAAAACATCCCTGGAGTCTGCAAACCAGAGCAGATTATTTTTTATTCTACCCTTCCCAGGCCAGAGCTGAGTGGCGACAGGTGGGGCTGGGCTGGGCTAGATTAAATATTAATGAAGCTATCATCACTGTCCAGAGGAACAAGTGCCCCAGAGCCAAGTTACAGAGCTACCTGGTGGCACTTAGCTGAGGAGGTGGTAGCCAGTAGACATGGCTCAATTTGTCCAGGTCTTGACTGAGATAGGCGACTTCGGTCGCTTCCAGATAATGCTACTGATATTGTTGAGTATCCCCAACTTCCTGTCTGCCTTTTACATGTTTGCCCAGGTTTTCATGGTCCTTGATGAGACCCACTACTGTTCAGTGGCTTGGGTCAAGAACCACACTTTCAACCTAACTTCTACTGATCAGCTGAACCTGAGTGTGCCTCTGGATGCTGCTGGCAAGCCTGAGTCCTGCCTCATGTTCCGGCCACCCCCTGATAACGCCAGCCTGGAGGACATCCTCAGCCACCGGTTCAATGAGACACAGCCTTGTGCAGCTGGCTGGGACTACCCTGAAAACAAGTCCCAGTCCCTTACAAATGAGGTAGGACTGCCCTTTTGCCTGTCTGTCTTAGTTCCTCTGCTTGACTCTCTGCCTTCAGTCAGTACTGTTGTTCTGCCTGTGTATCTGCCCTATGTATGGTTGGCCACAGGTGTGCCTGTTTTTCATTTCCCAATAATCCTGTTGTTTTATTTATTTTTTTGTTTATCCTTTGCCTATCAGCCTATTTCTCACTATCAATTTTTTTCTGTGTAGTCTTTCTGCCAATCTATCATCTTTGCCTGTCATTTTGTCTTTCCTTCTCCCTCTGCCCATTTGCCCAGTTGCCTGCCTTTCTTCCCATGCCCTTCTATTTTCCTATCTTCATGCCTTTCTTTCATTAAGTGTTCCCATCTATCTGTCTGTTTGCCTATGTCTTTCAGTATTATTCCCCCAAATATCTACCTGGTTGCCTATCTTTCTGTGTTTTCTTAACTCTTTTCTTATGTTCTCTTTTCCCTTGTTCACCATTGTCTACCTTCATGCTTGCTTGCCCCAGGTTACCTGCCTTTTAGTTTCTAAGCTCTATAGGTGTCTGTCAGGAGCTCCAGTAGCATAGTGC
>NW_006921729.1:3312930-3335445 GCF_000298275.1 Orycteropus afer afer
CTAAGGCACTTGACTGCTAACCAGAAGGCTGGTGGTTCAAACCCACCAGCCACTCCTCGGAAGGAAGGTTGGCCAATCTACTTCCGTAGAGATACTGCCTCGGAAACCCAAAGAGGGGTCACTGTGAGTCAGGTCTGACTTGACGGCACATAACAACAACACAGGTGTCTGTCTGCCTGTCTGGTACACACATACAACTCTAGGACTTGTCCTATGGGTAACTGAGTATTTGCTTTTGCTAAAACTTCATTCTCTTGGGAGAGACCCAGTCAGACAAATAAAAAGATTCCCATTCTCAGCTGCCTCAGGCAAGAGGAGCTCTCTGAACACATCTAATCCCATTCTGCTGCTTCCCAAAAGGTATTGAGGCACAGAAGGGGCCTGGGTCACATAATGAGTTGTGAGATAGTCTCCTATGCAGGTCTTTTGCTGTCTAGTTCCCTATAGGAGAGAAAGGTAGCATAGAGTCCAGAAACCAAAAGAACATGATTGTCAGGGAGATCTACATAACTCTTACCTTCTTTATAGTGGCACACGCTGAGCCCCTGTGGGAGGTGAACCTGGAGTCCAGAGATTAAACATTCACATTTTAGTATGTGAATATCCACCTGCCCCTTGAGCTCTGGCAGCCTGAGGATATGTCCTGGCACTCTCCTCCTAACTCTCTCTGTCATTCCACTCCACAGGGGAGCTGGGCAGCATATGAAATTTCCTACCCTCTGGTTCTAGCCTAGCCTAGTTCAATCTGGCCCTCACTGGCCTTCCCATTATCCCCAGCATCACCTCCATAATAGGTTCTAGGCTTCACTGGCCCTCAAATGCTTTGGCTATGCCTACCTCTACACATGCTCATAAACTCTCCTGCCCACCTGGCCGAATGCCATTATCCTGAAATCCTAGGAAACCTTCCAGCTTGCTCACAGTCCTCTCTAGACCTTGTTCACACTCTTTGCTCATTGCAATACTATTATAATCAAAGCCTCCTGAGTATTAACTGTTTGCAGGCACAGCCAGAGAAGGGAGGTATCCCATTCATCTTCTCCAAGAACTCTTGGAAGTCAAGGGAAGATCTGGGGCCCTAAGGAGCTCTGGTAGCATAGTGCCTGAAGCATCTGACTGCTAACCAGATGGTTGGAGGTTCAAACCCACCAGCCACTCCATGGAAGGAAGACTGGGCAACCTACTTCTGTAAAGATTTACCACCTTGGAAATCCGAAGGGGGTTGCTATGAGTCTAAATTGACTCAATGGCAGTGAGTTTGGTTTTTTGATGTAGAGGGATAAAAGGGATAGGTGGGCTGTGATGCCCAGAATTTGTTTCCTCCTAGAGAGGGAGTAGGCAGACAACTTCCTGAAAGAAAAGGCATGTGAGTTGGTCACCAAGATACAAAAAAAAAAAAAAAATGTTGGTAGAAAAGAAAGGAAGGGCTTTGCAGACAGAAAATGGTGAGAAAGGTCTGCCTGACATCAAGAAGCAGCACTTCTGTCTGGAGAGCAGGAGAATAATAGGCAACTTGATGTGCCTGGAATGGAAGGGTGGGCAGAGTTACGGGTTTGATGGGCTGTTCTCAAGGATTTGGGCCTCTCTCTTTACCTTCAGACATCAACCTACACTGCTGGCACTGGAGTGGGACAGGAGACCTTTTGCCCTGTCCTAATATGCTTCCTCCATCCCTACCTTCCCAAGGACTGTGACCTTCCCATGAGTGTATATCTTTTGTCCTTTGTGTCTTTTACCACATGATAACCCCAAGCTTAGTTCCCGAGTGGAACTAACTTAGGGGGAGATTTTCTACCTCTGCTTCCTGTTTATGAAAAGGAGCTTTGCCACACTGGCTCATAAGACCCTCTGTGAGCTGACATCCCAGGTCAACTTATTCTAACCTGAAGCTTTATATTCAAATGAAAATACCAATAATCTTAATTTGAGAGGAAAAGAACATGTTTTTTATAGGCTGTGTGCTTCTAGAGAACAAAGTACATTTCTCCTTCTCAACCACCTGCCTAACCATCTGACATTTCCTGGGTGCCTGTGTCCCATGCCAGTGCTTGGTAAAGTGGAACCAAAAACCAAACTCACTGCTGTCAAGTCAGATCTGACTCATAGCGACCCACCCTTGGGTTTCTGAGGTGGTATCACTACAGAAGTATATTGTCCAACCTTCTGAGGAGTAGCTGGTGGGTTTGAACTGCCAACCTTCTGGTTAGCAGTCAGATGTCTTAGGCATTACACCACTAGAGCTCCTGGCAAAGTGGAAGGTCAGTGAAAAAGAGGATGACCTTTAATAAGATGGATTGACACAGTGGCTCCAACAATGGGTTCAAACATGCAAACAATTGTGAGGATGGCACAGGACCAGGCAATGTTCCATTCTGTTGTAGATGGGGTCTCTGTGAGTTGAGACTGGCTTGATGGCACCTAACAACAACAACCACGTTTGGTAAGACAAAAAAATGACTCTCAGCCGTGTCCCCATGGACCTCTGAGAAGGGAGGGAAATAGACACCATCAATTAATAGAAATAAGTGTGATCTGTGCTGGAACCAGAGAAGAGGTAGGGGTGGAGGGGAGGAGAAGCAGAGAAAACAGCCATTTTTAGAGCTAAAAACAAAACCAAAGTCACTGCCATCGAGTCGATTCCAACTCATAGCAGCCCCTCCTTGGGTTTCTGAGGTGGTATCTCTATGGAAGTAGATTGCCCAGTCTTCCTTCTGAGGAGTGACTGGTGGGTTTAAACTGCTAGCCTTCTGGTTAGGCTAGGACACAATATAAACAAACAAAGAAATAAATAAATAGTCTGGCATTTCTGAGCGGGGGGAGCTCTGGTAGCATAGTGCCTCAGGCACTTGACTGTTAATCAAAAGACTGGCGGTTCAAATCCACCAGCCACTCCTTGGAAGGAAGACAGTGCAATCTACTTCTGTAGAGATACTGCCTCGGCAACCCAAGGAGGGGTCACTATGAGTTGGGGCCGACTCAACGGCACATAACCACAACAACAACAAACATGACAAAGAGTTTAGGAAATAGGCAGGAGCCCGCTCTTAAAGGATTTAAGACACAGTACTGAGGAACCTGGGGTTTCTCCTAGAGGCCAGGGGGAACCAGTGAAGGTTTGGAACAGGAGAGAGAGATGTGATGGGGTCTGCTCCAAGGAATGAGGACAGGAGTTTGGGATCATGAATCCTGAAGATGAGTGTGGCAGGCCTCAGACAGAACCATGTACTAGTGCTAGGGCTGCAGATGTTGATGACTGGTGTCTCAAGTTGGAGCCCTCTTCATCTCTACCATCTTAAACATGACACCACCACATGAGCGTGGACAAGTCTTGACACCTTTAAGCCTCAGTCTTTGCTGCTGTACATGGGATTGATAAGCCTTTATGAGGTTAGACCGAGGATTTAATGGGAATAAAACCTAACTCACGGCCATCAAGTCAATTCTAACTCATAGTGACCCCCATTGGGTTTCCAAGGCTATAAATCTTTACGTAAAGAGACTGCCTCATCCTTCTTCCACTGAGCAACTGGTGGGTTCAAACCACCAATCTTTTGGTTTGCAGCGAAATGCCTTAACCACTACACCATCCAAAAACCAAAATCCAAACCCACTGCCATTGAGTCGATTCCTACTCATAGCAGCCCCATTGAGTTTCCAAAGCTATAAATCTTTACAGAAGACATAAATCTTACAGAAGTAGATTGCCTCATCTTCCTCCCATGGAGCAGATGGTGGGCTTGAACCACCAACCTCGTGATTAGCAGCCAAATACCATCTCACTACACCACCAGAGCTCCTTTAATGAGAGTAAGGGGGGAGGTAGTGAATAGTGGCTATTAACCAGGGGTGCCAGCCTTGGAAGAGTCCCTTCGCTTGGCACTCATGCCCTCAGAGCTCTGTGCCGCCTTTTGTTTGAGATATCTGTGTCACCAGCTATGAGCTTCATGAGTAGTAGGACCAGCACACATCATCCTCACTAACATTTATCAGTTGCTTCCCGTGTAACAGTCACTATGCTAAACATGTTATGTGTGCTTACTCATCCAGTGTTACTCATCCAACCCATAGTGATCCTGTAGGACGGAGCAGAACTGTCCCATAAGTTTTCTAGGCTACAATCTTTATGGAAGAAGACCGGCACATCTTTCTTCCGTGAAGCAGCCAATGGGTTCAGGTAGCAACTGAGCACTTAACCACTGCACCACCAAGGATCCTGTGCTAAACATGTTACATGTGTTAATTCCCTTAATCCTGTCAAGTGATATTTTGTTTTATATTTTATCCCCATTTTGTATAGGAGGAAACCAAGACACAGACAGATTGGCTAACAGGCCAAAGGTGACACAAAGTCACTCAGTCCTGACTCCAGAGCCTGGCAGCAGCAGGTGTTTATTTATTATAATTTATTTTAATTAGCTTCTTGCTATAAAGGCAATCAGTGCTTGCTGGACAAACCAAACAGGACAGAACTAGGTGGAACAAGTTCAAGTCCTCTGCCCTTGTTTGTTTTGTTACCCAGGGGCAATCACAGTTAATCATTTGACACACAGGAGAGTTCTTAAAAATTAACAATTTTCCTTGAAAATGATAACTCTTGAATTAATTTCTTGCTAAAGATTGTTTAACAGATGGTGGCTGACTAGTTGGCTGTCTGAGGGCATTCGTTCATTCACCCATCATTTGTTTAATGAGCATTCTCTTAGCCTTCGCTCAGTTTCAGTCCCTGTCTAGGGTAATAGGGATGTCTCAACTTTATTGCCATCCACCCATATGACCTGGGATATGTTGCTTAACCTTTCCTACCTCTGTTTTATCATCTATAACACAAGGATATAATGAGTCAGGGACTATTGTCAGATTCATATGAGATGATACATATAAAGCACTTAACACTTAGCACAGAGCAAGCATGTGAAAGACGTTACTCTCTGTTGTGAAGCTGTGTCTGTGCATTCTAGGGGGGAGTTCACATATTATGTCCACCGCCCCCCACACACAAACATTATTTGTATACCTGGAGCTGCATTGTTGGATGGGACATACAATTCCCTGAGGGGCCCACAACCCAGAGGGAAGGGGAAATCACTTCCATGTACTGTATGTATATATACAGCAGACATATGTACAGAGTTACATGAACACATATATTTTCTCCCTTTGGTTTGCCAGCCTGTCTCTCAATCAGGTTTCTGTGTCCATCCTCACGTGGGTTGGCGTCTCTCTCCTTTGCTTTATCTTAATCTCCTTCCTCAAGGAGTATGTAAGGACTCCTTAGGATCCTGACTGCACGTGCATAATGGGAGTTTCAGGGGACTTGGAAGCCAATGGGAAAACTTGGAGAGGCCTGAGTGGGCCACAGGGACACTCTGGCTGTGGAAAAGAGGCCTCATTTGTCAGAAAGCAGTGATTAGTGGTCTGTCCCAAACTTTGCATCCTTGAATGTGTGAGTTACTTTTTAAATGGTGTCTCCAGGCCAAAAGAAATACCTGGCAATTACTTTTATTAAGTAATTAGGTCCAAACAACAAGTACTTTTGTCCTGATAATTTAGTAACTGTTTGAAAAAAATATACACATACATCAAAAGAAAAAATATTTTTATTTCATTCTTCATAAGTACAATTACTGTATTTGTTTCCTTGGCTGCCGTACCAAGTTTCCACTAACAAAAGTATTTAAAACAAAATAAATTTTGTTTTAAGCCAAATTTTGTTTTATTTTAGTGGCTTAAAATAAAATTTATTCTCTCACAGTCCTGGAGGCTAGAAGTTCAAAATCAAGATGTTGTCAAAGCTGTGCTCTCTCTGAAAGCTCTAGGGAGAATCTTTTTCAAGCCTTAGTTTCTGGTGTTGCTAACAGACCTTGGCTTGTAGACGATGACCCCAGTCTCTGCCTCTGTTGATACATGGTACTGTCCCTGTGTGTCTGTGCATCTGTCTCTCTTCTTTTATTATAAGGACACTAGTCATACTGGATTTGTTGTTATGTGCCGTGGAGTCGGACCCAACTCATAGCGACCCCTCCCTGGGTTTCCGAGGCAGTGTCACTGCGGAAGTAGATTGCCCAACCTTCCTTCTGAGGAGTGGCTGGTGGGTTTGAACCGCCAGCCGTCTGGTTAGCAGGCAAGTGTCTTAGCCACTATGCTACCAGAGCTCCTGATATTGCTGTATTTCCCTTTAAAATTGAAAATATCCTGTGGTGTCCCATGAATTCACTGTGGTATCCTGGGATGCCTCAGCACTCAGTTTGGGAACTGCAGGCATCTGCCCTGAGAGAGGTTTGCAGAGGGCAGGGTAAAGGACTTGGCCTCAGCACTGCCCTAGACTTCCATCTGCTTGTGTCTGCCTCAGTTTGACCTGGTTTGTGATCGGAAGCACCTGAAGGAGACCTCACAGTCAGTGTTCATGGCAGGGCTCCTCGTTGGATCTGTCATCTTTGGGCCCCTCTGTGACAGGTAAGGAACCCTGACCAGCTCTCCCCTGATCGAGGATATTCTTAGGCTCCTGACCCAGAGTCAAGGTTCTCCCTTGTGATCCCTCTCCCAACCATACTCCACGACAAGGCTGTGTTCCTCTACCCTCAAATGGGGCTCCCAGGGAAAGAATATATCTCCTCCCTTAGACAGAGTTGCCAGGGCAGAAATGGATCTTCCTTGCTTCTTCCTTATCAGATAGACTCTTAGGAGGGATCATACCCCCACAGACCTGCCCCTTTGCTATCCCAGGATTGGCCGTAAGATTACTATCCTGGTGCAGCTGCTACTCCTAGCCCTCATTGGCCTGTCCACAGCCTTTGTGCCTAGCTTTGAGCTCTACACAGCCCTGCGCTTTGCTGTGGCCACTGCTGTCGCTGGATACACCTTCAGCAACGTCACCCTACGTGAGTATCTGAGCCCTAAAGACTTCAGCCATGTCTATTATGGCAGGCTTCCAAAAGCCCAGGCTGGCTGTGTTCCCCAGACTACCTGTGGGGACCTTGTCACACACCCCAGACCTGAAGAGGCCATATTGGGCCTTCATGTGCTGGCATTGAGTCCCCAGATCTACAGGGTGGTGTCTGAGGAGTTCCAGGGAGTGGGTGGGCAGGCTCCAGCACAGTCTCACCCTCTCTTCCCCACAGTTACAGAGTGGGTAGGGCCCTCATGGAGGACCAAAGCTGTTGTCCTGGCCCACTGTGCCTTCTCCATTGGGCTGATGGTACTATCAGGACTTGCCTATGGCATCCAGAACTGGCGGCTCTTCCAAATTGCTGGCACTGCCCCTGTCTTGCTGCTCTTCTTCTATGTCTGGTGAGGAGACACTTCCCAGGAACAGGCTGCTCCTAGGTTAGCTCTGTTGTGGCAGGGTTGGAGTACAGCACTCAGATTCACCCCATGGGATATGCATTGTCTGGGAGAGGGAGCCTGAAAGTGCTGGAGTATGGGGTTCAGTGTGCCCTTGAACAGCCCAAGAAGGCTCCTTGGAGAAGGGAGGGGGTTCCACAGGACTGTAGGACCCATTAGTCATAGCCACTCCTGGGCAACAGGGCCCTCCCAGAATCTGCACGGTGGCTCCTGACCCAGGGGAAGGTAGAGGAGGCAAAACAAGTGATTCAGAAGGCAGCCTCAGTCAACAAGCGGAAACTCTCCCCAGAGCTCCTGAGCCAGGTATCACCAGCAGACCCAGTACCAGCTTTGCCCCAAATCTGATCAACACAGATCTCTCTGCCTGGCCCCTCATTCTGTGTCTTCCTCTCAGTTGGTTCCAGAGAAGAAAGGCCCTTCAGAGAATGCCCTGGATTTGTTCCGATACCCCCAGCTCAGGAAGGTGACCCTGATTCTCTTCTGTGTCTGGTGAGTATACCAGGGCCCATTTCCTTCCCTGAGGACAGAATGAAAGAGCTGCTCTGCCCTGGTCTGTATTAGTGGAATGGTGGGATGGTGGCTCTCTGGCTGTGATGGTCTGTCTGGGAATGACTGTCTCTCCCTGGCTGTGCTATTGTCTCTCCTGTTGTGACTGCAGGCTAAGGCAGGACTCCCAGTATGATGGTGGCCGATCACCTAGCAGTGACAGGACTCTTGGACAATTCGCAGGTTTGTGGACTCTCTGACATACTTTGGCCTGAGCCTTCAAGTAGGAGACTTTGGCCTGGACATCTACCTGACACAGCTAGTCTTTGGAGCAGTTGAGGTGCCTGCCCGCTATTCCAGCATCTTCATGATGGAGAAGTTAGGCCGCAAGTGGAGCCAGCTGGGGACTCTAGTTCTGGGTGGCCTCATGTGTATCACCATCATCTTCATCCCTGCAGGTACCAGGGTTGGCTGTTCCCCTATCCCTATCCACTCCCACCCACCTCCCATCAGGGACTAGATCTTTGGACACCGTTTCCCTTTCAGGAGTCAAAATTTCCCCAGGATTTGGGTACAGAAGGGGTGGGAAGTTTGGGTAGACAACACAGGGCCCAAGTGACAGGGCTGTATATCTCCCCATGTGTCTGACCAGTGTCCTCCCCCAGATTGGCCTGTGGTGGTCACTGTGCTGGCCATAGTGGGGAAGTTTGCCACGGCTGCTGGATTTACCATCTCCTATGTGTACTCTGCTGAACTCTTCCCCACCATTATTCGGTAAGGGCTGCTGGAGAAAGTTTTACTCCTCTACTCCTGAGACCCTGATTTGAGCCATCCTTCCTTTTGCCTTCACCACCATTCCACAAATAGTAAATAGGACTGGCTTTGGGGCAGCAGTGTTGGATGGGGTCCATAGCAATTGGAAATCTAGTCCAAGCTCTCAGGTTGGAGGCTGGAGGAGGACAGATAAGGAAGTAGGCCATACCCTACCAGGTCAGTACTAGAATATGAGGTATGAGTGGCCCAGGAGAAGGAACACTTAGTATGTGGGGGTGGGGGGTGGGTGATCAGGAGGTATAACCTTTGACCTGAGACTTCACAGGTGTGTAGGAGACAGGCAGACCAAGACCTGGAGGTATGTGCAATAAACATTGCAAACTGTTGGATACTAGTCATTTATGCAGGAGTAGAGAGCAGGAGGGCCTGGATAAGGCTAGAAAGCCTGTGGACCTTTGGGGATCATAGTAAAGGGTCTCAGCTGCCCCAGAGAAGTGTGCTAGGGCAGAGCTATGGTCTGGAGTTAGGTCAGGTCTGCTCAGCCTAGGCTGGCCTTCCCGCAGGCAAACAGGCATGGGGCTAGTTGCCATCTTCTCAAGGATCGGGGGCATCCTCTCACCACTCGTGATCCTGCTGGAAGAGTACCATGCGGCCATCCCTATGCTTATCTATGGCAGTCTTCCCATCATGGCAGGCTTGCTCTGTGCCCTACTACCAGAGACACGTGGCCAGACCCTGAAAGACACCATAAAGGATATGGAGCAGGCATCCCATGAACGGTAAGGTGCTTCCTTTCTCTGAAGTTCAGGTCCAGGGCCTCACATCAGCTTCCACCTCACTCTTAATCCATTGTTGCTTGGAAGCCAAGTATGGAGCCTTCTGGAACCTTAGTCATCTAACTGGCTTTGGGCCAGACCCTCCCCTCACTTACTTTGGGGCGGGGGATGGTGAGAGACACTGCCACGGGACCAATTCCCGGGTAGCCAGTGACAACCTTTTACTCCTTCCAGGTCTGCAAAGCCAGTGCACTCAGAAAAAGGAACGGAGGCCATAGAAAGAGATCCCAACCCAGAGGTGGCCTGTGTGAGCAGCACTTACTTCTGACTGTGGCCTATAAAAGCCATCAGCAGCAAGGGACTTGTCTAAATTTTCGCTTGTATATAGCCGGGATGTATGAGGACCCAGAGGGCAAGGCCAGACTTGCTTATAAAGGCAGAACACTAGGAACTCTACCCCAACTGCTGAGCCTAATTCTAGGATCATCTGGGACAGGACTCTTACCCTCTTCACCTTTCTCATCTCCAGACCCCTATTGCATTCCCAATACCCTGTATTGGGTTAGGGTCTGGGTTGTGTCTTGGGCTTAACCTGTTCTCTGGTAGTCTTGTGGGAAAATGGCTCCACTGGTCCTTTCAATCTGGAGCCCTCCTACCACAAACAGAACGCCTTTCCAAGTATGAGCAAACAAAAGGCGGATAAATTTGAGCAGGTGGATGAAAAGGCTACAGATGAAGAGGAGATTGTGCCTAATGCCTGGACCAGGTCCCTCTGGCTAAGATGGGGCCCCAGAGGAAGTTTGTTTGTGCTGAGAGAAGACTCCATGTCCACTCCAAATCAAAGCTTCAAGTCTTGCATTCAGTTCAGAGACCTTCCACACCCTTGGCTTGTACCTAACCTCTCTGTGGCTCAGAAATGAGCAGAGGGGAAAGAAAGAAAAGGACTTTGTTCTATTCCTTGATCACTCCTCCTCCTTGAGTTCTCCTGCTTCTGCCCACACAAGGTGAGGGAAAAGGACAGAGGTCTTCACTTAGCTGCTGCTGTTTGTAGCTGCCTCCAGCTTATACTAGCCAATCATCAGCCAGTCCATTATGGCAGTTTTCTAAAAGCTGGCCTTTCCATGAGAACATATTGTATGTTTTCAGAGATCCTCTGGGGACCTCTGCATTGTCTTTTAATATAAGCAGTATACTCACAAATGAACTCTTAGGACCTCTCTTCAGCTTCAGCCCCCAACATGTCTTTCTTACCTTAGAAGACAGCCCTCTGGGGTGAGGTCCCATCAAATTACTGATGAAGAACACCATGAACCTTTGCCCAGTCAAATCGTGGAAAAAGAGCTTATCAGCCACGCTTTCTCTCACTTTGTCCTGTCCTCCAAGGTATCTCTAGCCAACCTTGCACCAGGGAGTGTTTCCAGTCTCCCTTTCTCACAGACACCCCCACTCACTAAGAAGGGTTCTTTTAGAACCTCCCTCCCTGTGTTCACCTTCTCTTATGTAGCCTGGAAGGGGTGTTGAGTGCTGGACCTATTTTGCTGGCTTTGTAAATCCAGCATGGATGTGTCCAGCAACTTATCTTTTGGACACATGAGTATTATTCATCGTTCTGTTTTAGAGTGATGGGCAAATGTTTGAAGAACCAAACACTAGAGGGACTTATAAAGCCATATTCTTAATTTGGAAATTTTTTTGGAGGGCAATAAAAACCATGGTTTTTTTTTTTTTTTTTTAAGCAGGGGAGTGGCCAATAGGATGTATATTTTTAAAAATCACTCTCTATTTAGAGAATGTGTTAGAAGAGGGCAAAAATGGAAGCAGAGAAACCAGGCAGAACATCATTACAACAATAAAATTACAGTGAGACTTGGGAGAGCTGAAATTCAACGGGACTCCCCTGTTTTTCTGGGTCTCACAAGTTTTCCACCTTTGACCAGGTACAGGTACAAGTGACTTTTCTGTCACTTGTTTTAGTGGAAAATATATGTATTTTCCTTCTCTGCCAGGTTTCTGCTTTACACAGATTCCTGCTTTCACAGGTTTACTGTAATAGCAAATGTTATCTATCTCACTTTATCCTCAGAACATCCCGATGATGAAGTGGGATGATGGTGGTGGAATTGGGAAGTGGCTGTATCTGAGAACAATTGATTGGGCAGCTGGCCTGTACCCTGGGGACGTAGTTTGGCTGCATAGTTTGCCTTGGCTCCACTCAGGGGAAGCCCCCTAGCTTCTAGGCCCAGTGCCTGCCCCCCTCAAAGCAGCCTCCGAGATTAAGACTGCAATACTGCACATCTTGTGTTCACTATTTCAACATCCCAGGCCTAAGATACCCCCAAACTGCCTAGCCAAATACTCTATTTTACCACTGTCTCTGCTGACCCCAACCCCACCCAGCTCCACCTCCTAGTCTCAACCCTCTTGGAACTGCCACTCCAAATCCAGTAGAAGCCCCACAAGTCCTCACCCCTACTTGGAAGGGCATTCCATCTCTGGTTTTTCCCTTGATCGTTCATTCTCTCACAGCCAGGGGGCTACAGTAAGGGGCTCTGTCCTCCCTGTTGCTGCTTCTCAATCACTTTTGGTCCCTCCCTCTTGTAAAAGCATCCTCTTGTAGAAATCTATCTTTCTTCTCCTTGCTCCCACCTCCTGACCTACAGATCACACCTCCTCACACATTTAAAATTTCTGCTTGGCTCATGGTTGTCCCTTCTACCCCAGCTCCTATCATCATGCTGGGAAAATCCAGCTACATCTCCAAAATCTGGCACATAAGTGCATGAACAAATGAATATCTAATTCAAACATCTTCTCTCTGATCATAGCATCCCTTCCTTTTGGCTTGCTTGCTCCATGACTCCTATCTTTAGCCTCATTGGACCCTCTGGTCTATTGACCCCTTTACTTTCTCCCTACCCTTTGCTGTCCTCTATATCCAGATTTGAGGGTATAAACCATCATTTTAATTTCTCTGTTGCCAAAATCCTACACTCTTGCCCTTGAGTGGCACCCAGAGAGCAAAACCACAACAGTGAATGAGCAGTGAATCTGCCTTCTCTCTCCCGTCACCCAAGACAGCTGGCATTGCTAAAGCCAACACAGGGCAAGTCAGTTCCTCTGTGAATTCATGGTCACTAGCCTCAGCAGGGTCTTCAACTGCCCAGGTTTTTCTAGCCAGTTTGTTTTCCACCTCTTGTCAGTGACTATTTCTAATCTCCACTCTCTGCATTCCTTCCCATCCTTCTCCTATCTCCTAGCATATAGCTTCACTTTCTTTCAAAAAAACAAGAAGCCATCATATGGCAGGTCCCCAAGCTTCTCACCCTGAAATCTTTAATTGACCCTTACTTGTTCTGCTGCTGCAGTGAAAGAACTGTACCATATATACTTGGTAGTGAAGCCACTCAGGGCAAGGCCTTACCTCTACCTCTATTCTTAGTAGTGGTAATTTGGGGAAAAGTTTATAGAGAAAATTTGTTTGCCATTGAACAGTTCATACATATTTTGTTTCATGACATTGATTATAAACCGTGTAATGTAACAACTCTCTTCCCACTTCCTCCCTGTGGTTACCTTTTCCCTGTGCCTTTCTTTCCTGTGCACTACTACCCTCTGAGATTTCTCCTTGTGCAAATGGTGCCCTTCTCATCTCATGTAGTTGATTGTGCTACAGAGTGCACCTCCCTGGTGTAATTGTGCACCTTGTAGACTTGTTTGTTGTTTGGCTGAAGGTTAAGCCATGGGAGTGAATTCAGTTTCAGGCCTGAAAGGTGATTAGAGACCATATTTTGGGGGTTTTACAAGTCTGTCTCAAACCAGTAAGCTTGGTCTTTTTTATTATTTTAAATTTTGTTCCACATTTTTCTCCCACCTATCCAAGCTCTCCAATTTTGATCCCTTTCTGAGTGGTTGGCAGTGGTAGCCAGGCACCATCTAGTTCTTCTAGTCTTCGAGTCATGTAGGCTGACATTCCCATGGTCCACTAGTCCCTTTGGCTAACTGTTTCCATGTGTCTTTGATTTTCTTCACTCTTCTTTGCTCTGGATAAGGAGACCAATAGCTGCATCTTAGATGGCTGCTCACAGGCTTTTTAGACTCCAGTCACTACTCACCGAAGTAGGATGTAGAACAGTGCTTTTTGTTACTGTGTTGTGCCAACTGAGCTTGATGTCCCAGCGACTCACTCCCTCAAGGTATTTGGTTGTGGCTAAGAAGTTATTATAATTTTGCCCCCAGTTAGCTCTATTATATAGAGAGACATTTTTTGTAGCACCTAAAAATACATATATAGAAATATGATCTGCCAAACCTATATATGGTCTGGGTATAGTCCCATTCACCTACCCATACCCACTCATCTTGCCTATCTATTTATGTGTCCAACCATAGATTAATGTTTACTATTACTAATAATGCAGTATTGTGTATGTAATAATATTTACCTTTGTTGTCCATACCTCTCCATATCTTCCTTTTTCTTAGTGATATTGTGCTAGTCACCTGCTTTTGGTAATATTGCCTTTCCCTTCACCCAGATCAGTGTGTATCTCTTAACCTAACTAACAATTTTCCCTCCTCTCCCCTCCCATCCCTGCTAACCAAAAAAGTAAGTTTCCTTCTGTATATAAACCTCTCCTTGACTTTTTTATAGTAGTAGATTCATACAATATTTCTCCTTCTGTAATTGACTTATTTCACTCAGCATGATGTCCTCCAAGTTCATCCACGTTATGAGGTGTTTCATGGATCCTTCAATATTCTTTAATGTTGCACAGTATTCCACTGTGTGTATGTACCATAGTTTAGTATCCATTCCTCCATTGATGGGTACTTAAGTTGTTTTGATTTATTTGTTATTGTGAACAGTGCTGTGATGAACATGGTGTGCATCTATCTATTCATGTCCTGGCTCTCACTTCTTTAGGACATATACCTAGCAGTGAGATTGCTAGATCAAATGGTGTTTCTATTTTCAACTTTTTAAGGAGTACCATATCGTTTTCCACAGTGGTTATACCACTTTACAGTATGAGCAAGGCTTTGAGATGTCCAGTTTCTGTGGTGCTGAGAGGCTCCTGTTCTTCTGACATTTCTCCTGCTCTTAGGGGTCTCCAGAGGAGCCAGAAGGTGTCAGCCACTATTGGTCCAGGCCACTTTCCTACAGGGGGGACCAGGGTCTGAGCCAGGACAGGGCCTTGATACAGTCATCCACATCAGGACCAAGAAGAGCTCATGTAAATAGAGCATGCCCAGGACCTCCCTGGGGCTGGCCAGTGCCCCTACAACCTGGAGTTGGTGGCTCCAACTGGGCCCTGGCTGGATAATTTCTTGCTTTTGCTTCTCAGAGATTAGGACAGTTGTCACTATCAGTTCCTGAGCATTCAGTCCAAGTATATAAAAAGACCCTGATATTTATTCGTTTTCCCAATCTGTTATCAAGGGAAACAGAAATGGCCTCATGATTTTTCACAAAGATAATTAACAGTTATAGTTGGTATAAACTTATGTCTGGAAGAAATATTATGTTTCTTTACATTAAAATTGAGCTTCCATCTCACTGAGCTGATTGGAAATTCAACTTCGACCATTAGTGGGGCTCACCTCTCCCAAGAGACTGGGCCAGAGTCCTGGGGTCTCATGTACACAAGCCAAGGGGTGCTCCCAGTCCTGTTCACTGGCCTCACTGATAGTGGATACCCATTGCACCTGCCTGTTTGGGCCCTCCAGACCCAGAAGTGCTGCTGCTTAAGGCCAGGGAGCTCTGAGGAGTCTGGAGGGCCTATGACTAGCCACTCAATTGACCACAAACACTGGAAGGAAGCCTAGTGAAAGTGGAGGATCAGATGCCCCAAACACAAGTGAATTACAGTGTTGGGCCCCAAAAAAGTGAAAATTAAAACCATAATTTTGCAATAAATAGTCATACAAACCCATTGCCATCAAATTGACTCCAACTCATAGCGACCCTATAGGACAGAGTAGAACTGCTCTGTGGTGTTTCCAAGGTTGTCATCTTTACAGGAGCAGATGGCCACATCTTTCTCCCTCAGAACAGCTGGTGGGTTCAAATTACTGATCTTTTGGTTAGCAGCTGAGCATTTTAGCCACTTCCTCACCAGTGCCTAAAATACACATACTGAAAAAACCAAATCACTGCCGTTGAGTCGATTCAACTCATAGCAACGCCTCCTTGGGTTTCCGAGGTGGTATCTCTACACAAGTAGATTGTCCAGTCTTCCTTCCAAGGAGTGGCTGGTGTGTTTGAACCGCCAGCCTTCTGGTTGGCAGTCATATGCCTTAGGCATTATACCACCACAGCTCCCAAAATAGGCATAAAGAGGTTCAAAACCCAAGTTTTCTCATAATGAATACTTTGATGGATTTGTACCGTAATGTACATTTCAGACCCAAATTCTTTCAAAAACTTTTTCTCAATGTTTTGGTGCCGCAGTTTTGCCAGTGTCCTGGCCATGTATTGTCTGCTGACTCTGATCAGGCAAGGCTGGATTCCAGCTTCCACTGCAGTTATTCCTTTTTCCCTCTGACGCTTATCAGGGTGGCATCCTGAATAGGGATGAGGAGTGAACTCTCTGTTACTGCAACTTCACGAAGCAGAGGTGGGGCCCCTTAGTAAGTTGGGCTGGATCCTTCTGGGTCTCAGGCTGCTCAGAGGATGGTACCTGACTCTAAATGACCCCTTTGTGAAATCTGCTCTGTCTGGCTCACATAAGCCAGCTCAGCTGGAAAGGATAAGATTTTCCTTTCCCCAGCAAGGAGCCATCAGTTCACCCACTGGGTCTGCCATGTACCTGGCCCTGTGCTAATCCCCTTCCTTCCCTGCAAGCACACAAACTGGAGCTCTGTATCCCCAAGCTGGCAGGAGTCTCTGGCTTGTGGGGTACATGGGCCAGATGCAGGCAGGTCTGACCAGTCCTAGTTGGTAAGGAAGTGTTGGAGAGGGACAAACAGAGGATGTGGGCAGGGACAAGCCACTTCCAGTGATGGCATCAGGAATGCTTGAGAGACAGTTAACAACAGTTCTATCTAGAAAGATGGGGAGAATTTCTGTAAGTCAGAGAGGTTCCCTATACAAAGGCATGGAGCCTAGAACTCACAGGGCTGTCTCATTTTGTCCCTAGAGGCTGTCTCCAGTGGTGCCACTGGAATGGAATGCTATCCCTCACCATTCTCACCCCACCCTGCCCCATTGTGACACCACTAGAGGCACCAATGGAGTCTAAGGGTTCTACTTCCAAGGGTCTGACTGGGCCTGGATTGTGGTCAGGTGGGCCCTGGCTGCGGCTTGTGATCCTGTCTCCTGGGAGGAGGGACCCGGGGGGCTGTGGAGGGTGGTAATTATGATGACACCCAGCAGTTGTGGGGCCACGTTCTCAGCACAGATGTGGACAGGAGCTTGTCTGGGCTTGTTCGGCTGTTGGAACAGGGAGTCTGTTGGAGAACCAGACCACCCTCACAGGAAGCGTGAGTTCTCAGGTGTGGCATCTGACCATTTCCTGTCAGGTGGAACACTGCTCCTGGGCTACGCTTCCCCTTTACAGGCCTCAGTTTCCTTTTTTGTATATTGAGAACCAGTTGTCTGGGGCATGTAGACCTGGCAGGGGACCTTTGGGACCATTTGGGGAAGCAAGTGTTCCGGGGTTTTGCAGACCATCAGGTCCCTGCAGGTCTCAGATGATGCTGCGGGGAGACCTCAGGGACCCTGCTGGGAGAGGCTGATACAGCTGGCTTTAAGCATGGAAGCTAAATCTCTGTGAGGAGAGCAAAATTTCCCTCCCAGCCTTCCTGGGAAATTTCTCTTGTCTATTCTAACTCCCCTATAACCTTATACACTTACATGCCATATTAGTTTCCTATTGCTGCTGTAATAAATTGCCACAAGCTTAGTGTCTTAAAACAGCAGAAACTTACTATCTTACAATTCTGAAGGTCAGAAGTGTGAAATGAGTCTCATAGGGCTAAAGTCAGGGTGTTAGCAGGGCTATGTTCCTTTCTGGAGACTCTAGGGAAGAATCCATTTTCTTGATTTTTCCATCTTCTAGAAGCTTCCTCAATTTTAGCTTCTGACTCCCTTCCATCTTTAAAACTTCATCTTGGCTGGTCAGATCTTTCTCACATAACACATCAGATCACTCAAACACTTAATCTTCTGCCTCCCTTATCCACATTTAAAGGACACTTATGCTTACACAGAAGCCCTGGTAGTGCAATGGTTAAGTGCTTAGCTACTAACTGAAGGCTTGGTGGTTTGAACCAAGCCTCTCTGCTGAAGAAAGATGAGGCTTCTGTAAAGATTACAGCCTTGGAAACTCTGAGGCAGTTCTGCTTTGTCCTAAAGGGTCGCTATGGGTCAGACAACTCGACAGCAGTGGGTTTGGTGGTTTTAGTATGCTTACACAGCTTTGAAAACCCTATGGAGCCGTTCTGCTCTGCTTATGTGCGGTCACCATGAGTTGGAATCAACTCCACAGCAACAAACGGTAACATGATTTCATTGGGTCCACCCAGGTAATTCAGAGTAATCTTGTTTTAAAGTCAGCTGATTAGCAGCAGCTTTCATGCCCCCTTGCCATGTAATATAACATATTCACAGGTTCCAGGGATTAGGACATGGACATCTCTGGGGGTAGGGCACTATTCTGTCTACCCTACACACACACTCATTCAAGTGCACTCTTCTTGTGTTCTCTGCCTCTTGTACATGTCCTATTCCTGCTGAGATCAGGGATCCCAGATTTTGGGGCCAAGCAGGAGGCATAGATGAACAAAAAGTGTGAAGTGTAGGAGACATTATGCTGGACCCTGCTCTGTTATTGGAATCAATTGGTGGTAATGGGACCTGTGGTGAGCAGAATGAATCCTCAGTATGAAGAGATAGACTGTACTCAGTTTGGACAATTGCTGTCATGTGGGAATGCTAACCCATTGTTAAACTTCAAAAAGAAAATCTTGAATTTATGTTGGCACCTAATTCATGCTCTTAGACACTGTGAAGGACAAATATCATCTAACAAAAAAAAAAAAAAAATCCATCTGCAGGCTTGTCATGGATGGGGAGAGGGGAGCAGCCACCTAGCATGACTGGTAGGAAACTAGGGCCCCAAGAGGAAAGGGATGTGCTCAAGTGTGCATTGCCAAATGAGGATGCAACCAGAGCCAGACCTGGGCTCCTTCTACCCAAGCAAACAAGGAGCTCTTCTCTATTCCCACCCATGCTGCCCCAAAGAGTTGTCCAGGGTAGTGAGAAACAGCCCTGGTGTCTGGCAGCAAGTAATAATGAAGTAAATCACAGTGCTTTGACTCAATGAAAACTTAGTATCCATTAACACAAAAAATGTGAAGACTGGTTTTGTCTGTGAAGAATACTAAGAGCAAGTAGTAACAGGCAGAAGCTCACTGCATTAGTTGCTATAACAAAGTACCACAAGATGGGGGACTTGAAACAAATTCATTGTTGTGGAGGCTATTATTGTTGTCGTTATGTGCCGTCGAGTCAAACCTGACTCATAGCAACTCCTTGGGTTTCCAAGGCGGTATCACTATGGAAGTGGATTGCCCAACCTTCCTTCCGAGGAGTGGCTGGTGGGTTTGAACCTCCAGCCTTCTGGTTAGCAGTCAAGTGCCTTAGGCACTACGCTACCTGCCTATAACACAGTCTGTTTTGTGTTTTCTTGTGAGAAGAGTCTTCTGTTTTCATTTCTTTAATCGCTATAGAACTTTTAAGGCTCTCTATTTCTTCTTGTCAGAAGGAAGAATGGGCAATCTACTTCTGTAGAGATACCGCCTCAGAAACACAAGGAGGGGTCACTATGAGTCGAAATCATCTTGAGTCCATTTGGCTTCATCTAAGCTTTCAAATTCATTGGCATACCATTGATAAAAACAAACACCAAACCCACTGCCATCATGTCGATTCCAACTTGTAACAACCCCCATTGGTTTTCCAAGCCTGTAAATCTTGAAGTGGATTGCCTCATTTTCCTCCCATGAAGCGGCTGGTGGGTTTGAATTGCCATCCTGCTGGTTAGCACCCACATGGCTTACCCACTACACGACTAGAGCTCCTAATAAAGTTGATAGTGTTCAGTTAATATTTTTAATCATGTATATTCCCTTTTATATGTCCTTTCTGTATTTTTAAGTTTTTTTCTTAATTTCACCAGAGATTTGTTGGTCTTATTAATCTATTCAAAGAACCAAATTTGGGCTTTCGATTCTCTTAATTATATTTTCTATTTCCTTTATTTCTGTATTTTTTCACTTCCTTTCTTTGGAATTATTCTACAGTTTTTATTTTGTTTCCATTTGTTATGATGGACATTTAGTTGATTAATTTTCAGTCTTTTTTAATTTTCTATTATAAAATAGCTAAAGGTATACATTTCCCACAAATTACCCTTCTACAAGTTTTGATGTGTAATAGTTGCCATTATCACTTGTATAACTATTTTGAAATTTCCATTATGAATTCTTCTTTGACCATTGAGATATTCACAAGTTTGCTTTTTCTTTTTTTAACTTAAAAATATTATCCAGGTTAATGGATTGGAAGACATTGTTTAGATAGTCTTTCCAATCCTACTTGTTCAGTGCAATCTCAGTCAAAATCATAGCAGGCTATTTTGTAGCTATCAATAAATTGATTCTAAAGTTAACATGGAAAGCCAAAAGATCTCAAACAGTCAACACAATAATGAAGAACAAAGTTGGAGCTTCACTGCTTGATTTCCATCAAGGCTTACTATAAAGCTGTAGTAATCAAAACATGGCATCAGCAAAAGAACAATCACATAGAACCATGGAACAGAACAGAGAGCCCAGAATAAGACCCACACAAATAGTCAACTGATCTTTGACAAAGGAGCAAATGCAATTCAATGGAGAAACAATAGTCTTTTCAACAAATACTGCTGAAACAACTGGACATATGCAAAATTATTAATCTTGGGAGGGTGGAATAGGGAGTTATTGCTTCAGGGGTACTGAGTTTCTGTTAAGGGTTATGAAAAATATTAGAAATGGTAAGTGGTGATGGTTTCACAACATGGTGAATTTAATTAATGTCACTAATTGTACATATAAAATGGATAGAATGGCACATATTTTGTTACATAATATTATACTACAATACAAAAATATTAATGTAAAAACAGACTTTACAATTTTAACAAAAATTAACCCAAAATGAATCATAGACCTAAATTTAAAACACAGAACTTCTATAAGAAAACAGGAGAAAATCTAAGTGATATTGGGTTTGGTGATCACTTTATAGATACAACATCGAAAGCATGATCCATGACAGAAAATATTGATAAGTTAGAATTTATTAAAATTAAAAACTTCTCTATGAAATACACTATTTAGAGAATGAAAAGACTGGTAGACTGGTAGAAAATATTTGCAAAATACATATACATATTAAAGGACTTGTATCCAAAATGTACAAAAACTCTTAAAACTCAACAAAAAGAAAACAGCGCAGTTTAAACATGGGCAAAGATCTGAACAGATCCTTCACTAAAGAAGATACACGGGACTGCCGAAGATGCGGACTAGGCAGAAAGACTGCACAGATCCTCTTCAACAAAGAAAAGAAAAAACAATTAACACAGACACAAAATAATCCTGGACCCCTGAGCTTTGAAGGGAAGGACATAGAAGTGGACTAAACCCCAACTAGCAGAAGAATTTGCATGAAAATACCAAAACAGGAGACAGATGGAGCTGTGGTCTGGCAGTGATCCTGACGGCACAGCACAGACAGCTTTGAGAGTGCTGAGTGGTGGTAGGACCTGAGAATTAACCTAAAAATCAGCCCTGCTAGCCAGAGACCACATGGAGGACTGCTGTGGTGGCTGGGGAATAAATGGAGAAGGTGAAGAGAAACGCGAGCTGAGCTGTGGACTTTTGCCGGTCCGGAGGACGCCACCATTTTGAAGGTTTAAAAGTGGCTTGACTATTTTGGATATTTAATGAGACAGTGCTCTCACAGATTCCTGGGGCTTAAGAACACGTTCTGCTTGCCAGCAACCCCAAGGGCACTCCGGACCTGCAAGACTAACAAGGTGTGATATTCCTCTTGTTACTCTTATACCCGACACCCGCTTCATGAACAGAGGTACGACAATGCCCCACTCCCACTCACCTTCTGGGCCCACGGGAACTCCACCACAGTCTGTGTGCTCAGACAGAGCTTTGGTGCCCTGCCCTGTCTTCCACAGATCTTTTTTTCTTTTTTCCTCTTTTTTTATTTTTATTTTTTTTCTTTTTTGCTTTTTTCTGCTGTTTAGTTTCCTTATATTTGTCTGTTTTAAAACTACTATTATTATTACTACTTTTGTCCTTTTTACTATTATTCTTTAGTCGTCCCTTCCCAGGTCCTAGGTATCAGGTTTTTTTTTTTTTCCTTTTCCCTGTTCCAGGTTGAAATATATATATATTTTTTTTCAATTTAATTTTTTCTGCCTTTGTTCTCAGAGTTAACCCCATTCCTTGTTTTACTTTTTGCATTTTTTCCCATTTTCTTCATTATTCTCCTTCTCTACCTTTTTTCTCTTAGTACCCTATCCCCAGATATTGCAGGTTTTCTTGTTGTTTTTTTTTTCTTCTTTTTCCCTTTTTTCTTTTTTTGGATATTGTTCCTGTGTGATTACATGGTGTGTATTTTGTCCATGTGCTTTTAGTTTTTTGATGGTTATTTAATTGTAATCTTTGTCTAACTGAGTGGGAGACAACAACAGTCCCCATAAGTTACAATTACACCTACACCTCCTGCAATTTCACTTACTGAGCGAGAGCCACCACTTCCTTCTCCACCAACAAGCCAATGATAAAAAAACCACCAACAAGAGCCTGAATCACCCTTGGCTGCTCTTCAAAAACAGTTAACAGAGATCTAAATACAACAATGCCATGATGTCTCGGAGACAACAGATCATCACAGTCCATACAAAGAAGCAGGATAAAGTGGTAGAAACAAGGGAGCAGGATACAGACCCAGAACACATCTCTGAGGAAGAAGCAGCATTGAAATTCTCTGATAAGGAATTCAAAAGAATTATATTTAGGTGTCTTCAAAGGATTGAGAGACAGACCAAAGAAAACACAGAAAAAAAAA
>NW_006921729.1:3342185-3366510 GCF_000298275.1 Orycteropus afer afer
CTGAGACTATGGCCCCTAGCTGCCCTTCAGGTCTGGAATTGAACCCACACCTGTGGTTTCCAGCCCAACAAAAGACAGGCATATGAGTTGAACATTTACTTCAAGTAGATACTCTCCTTGGAGAGAACAATCATAGGAGAAAGAAGGGCTGCTTATGCACAGGGAGACATCTCAGGGGGGCAGTAGTCCATGGAGGGATGGACACGGGGAAGAGGTAACTATGGAGAGGAAGTGGGAGGGGAGCTGTTGCATTGTGGTAAACTGTGGTCAATGTCATGAGACAAAGTGTATGTGAAGTGCTGTATGGAAAGAGAATCTGCTCTGTAAATCTTCACCCAAATCCCAATAAAAAGAACAACAACAACAAAAAGATACATGGATGGCAAATAAGCATATGAAAAGATGTTCAGCATTATCATTAGAGAATTGCAATTTAAAATCATGAGATACCACTACACATCTATTAAAATGGCTAAAATCCAATAAACTCACAATACTAATTGCGGTAAGAATGCAAACCAACAAGAACACTCATTCATTGCTGGTGGAAAAACAAAATGGCACAGCCACTTTGGAAGACAATCTGCCAGTTTCTTACCAATCTAAATATAGTCTTTCCATATGAACCAGCAATTGTGCTTCTAGGTGTTTACCCAACTGACTTAAAAATTTATGTCCACACAAAAACTTGGATGAAAATGTTTATAGCAGCTTTATTCATAAGTGCAAAACACTGGAAGGAACCAAAATGGCCTTCAATAGGTCACATGCAAGGGATCTTCAGTAAAATTAAGTGCCATTTTCTCCTCAGAAACCATGGAGGCCAGAAAGCAGTGAAATGACATATTAAAGTGCTGATAGGAAAGAACTGCCAACCAGGAATTCTATATCTAGTAAAACTGTTCCTTCAAAAATGAGGACAACTCTCCTTCAAAAGATGAGTGAGTTCATTATGACCAGACCTGCCCTAAAAGAAATATAAAGGGAGTCCTTCAGACTGAAAGAAAAGGACGTTAAACAGTGGCTCAAAATTGTATGAATAAAATAAGATTTTGGTAAAGGTAACTTCATGGGAAAATATAAAGCACAATGTTACAGGTTGAATTATATACTCCAAATATGTGTTAAAATCATAACCTGTGTACCTATAAATATGAACAAGTTTGGGATAGGAGTTTTCTTTTGTTATATTAATGAGGTCACACTAGACAGAGTACAGTGAGTCCTAAACTTAATCAAGTCTGAGTTATAAAAAATTTAGGATAGATACAGAGACACACACAGGTGGAAGAAGACAGATGACAGAGAGAAATGCATCCACAAGCCCAGGAATGCCAAGGATTGCACATAGTTACTAGAAGCTGAAATAGACAAGAAAGGATTTCCTCCTAGAGCTACATCTTGAATTTAGGCTTTTAGACTCCCAAACTGCAAGAAAATAATTTTCTATTCTTTAATGCCACCTACGTGTGGTATTCCTGTTACTGCCATTGAGTCAGTTCCAACTCATAGTAACCTCCATTGGGTTTCCAAGGCTGTAAATCTTTACAGAAGCAAACTGCGTCATCTTTCTTCTGTGGAGTGGCTGGTGGGTTCAAACCAGCAAACTTTTGGTTAGCAGCCAAATGCCTTAACCACTACACCACCAGAGCTCCTTAGGTAACTAAGACCGCCTCCTGTGTCATTCAATATTTTGCACATAGAATCCTTCAATATTGTACTTTGGGGCTTGAATATTTTCTTTAGTTCTTTCAGCTTGAGAAACGCTGAGCATATTCTTCACTTTTGGTTTTCTAACTCCCGGTCTTTACACATTTCATCATCATAATTTATTTTGTCTTCTCAGTTTATCCTCTGAAATCTTCTGTTCAGTTCTTTTATTTCATTATGTCTTCCATTAACTTTAGCTACTCTACATTCAAGAGCAAGTTTCAGAGTCTCTTGTGATACCAATTATGGTCTTTTATTCCTGTCTTTTTAGTGACCTTTTGCTTTCTTCATGTATGATGTCCTTAATGTCATTCCACAACTAGTTCGGTCTTTGGTCACTAGTGTTCAATGCATCAAATCTATTCCTGAGATGGTCTTTAAATTCAGGTGGGATACAGTCAAAGTCATATTTTTGCTCTTGTGGACTTGTTTTAATTTTCTTTAGCTTCAACTTAAACTTGCATATAAGCAATTGATGGTCTGTCTATAGTAAGCCTCTGGCATTGTTCTGACAGAAGATGTTGAGTTTCTCCATCATTTCTTTCCACAGATGTAGTCGATTTGATTCTTGTGTATTCCATCTGGTGAGGTCCACACATATAGTCATTGTTTATGTTGTTGAAAAAAGGTATTTGCAATGAATAAGTTGGTGGTCTTAAAAAACTCTATCATGTGATCTCTGGTGTCATTTCTATCACTAAGGGCATATTTTCCAACTACCAGTTCTCCTCCTTTGCTTCTAAATTTTGCATTCCAATCACCATTAATTATCAATGGGTCTTGATTGCATGTTTGGTCCATTTCAGACAGCAGAAGTTGATAAAAAAAAAAGAAAATTCAAGTTTCCCATCTTTGGCTTTTAAGTTCGGTAAAAAAAAATTTAATAATAGTTGTATTAACTGTTCTTCTGGTATGCATATGGTTATTATCCTATCACTGACAATATTGTATTTTAGATCTTGAAATGTCCTCTTTGATGATGAATGTGATACCATTCCTCTTCAATTTGTCATTCTTGGTATAGTAGACCATATGTTTGTCTGATTCAAAATGGCCTATACTGGTCCATTTTAGCTCACTAATGCTTAGGATACCTATCTTTATGAACTTCATTTCATTTTTACAATTTCCAATTTTCATAACTTATAGAGGCTAGGATTTACAACACATATCACAAAATGGAGGATAATTACATCAGATCACAAAATGGAGAATAACCACACAATACTGGGAATCATGGCCTACCCAAGTTGACACATGTTTTTGGTGGACACAATTAAATACATAACAACTGATCAAAAGGCAAAGATTGGCAGAATGGAATTAAAAACAAAAAACATGATCCATGTGTATGCTGTTTCACTTTAGACTCAAGGACACAAATAGGTTGATAGTAAAAGGATGGGAAACATTCCATGCAAATAATAACCAAAAGAGGGCTGGAGTGGCTATATTGATATAAGAAAAAAAATAGGCTTCAAGTAAAATTGTGAGCCAAAGAAAGCTATTATATGATGATAAAAGGGTCAATTCATCAGGAAACTATAACAATGATAAATCCTTATCTACTTAATATTAAAGCCCAAAATATATAAAGCAAACAATGACAGAACTGAAAAAATAGACTGTTCAATAATAATAGTAGACTTCCATACACCACTGTCAATAGTGAACAAAGCATACTGACAGAAGGTCAGTATGGAAGTAGATTTGAACAACACTATAAATCAACTAAACCTAACAGACATACATAGAATACTACATCCAACAGCAACACCATATACTTTCTGCTCCAGTGCCCATGGGTCATTCTTCAGAATAAACTATGTGCTAGGTCACAAAACAAGGCTCAGTAAATTTAAAAAGATTGAAATCATACGAAGTATGTTCCCTAGCCACAATAGAACAAAATAGAAATCAATAACAGAAGGAACAATGAAAATAGCATATGTGAAAATTAAACAGTACACTATTTAAGAACCAAATAAGAAATCTAAAAGTAAATCAGAAAATACTTAGGGATGAATGGAAATGAAAGCACAACATACCAAAATGTATGTGATGCTGCTGCTAAGGCAGTGCTTAAAGGGAAATGTATAAACTCCAGTAAACACCTACATTTAAAAAAGAAAACGATCTCAAATCACTTAACCTAACTTTACAACTTTAAGGAATAGAAAATGAAGAGTAAACTAAGCCCAAAGCTACCAGAAAGAAGGCAATGACAAAGATCAGAGCAGAAATAAATGAAGTACAGAATTAAAAGAAAGAAGATCAATGTTCTGGTTACATAGTGCCACTCTGACAAGAATATACCACAAATGGGATACTTGAACAAACAGGAGTTTATTCTCTTACAGTTTGGAGGCTTTAAGTCCGAGTTCCAAGTGCCAGGCTATAGGGGCTGTGTGAAAGCCCCTCAACCTTGGGCTTCAGCTCTGCCTCCTGCTCCTGGCCCACTGAAGCGAGGCATCTCTTCACTCAGGGAGCTGCTGGCTGTTGAGGCTGAGAAGCCCCAAGGTTGACAAGTAAAATGGCACAGTCCCCATGTTACCAAACCACACGGCAGGCCATTAATTCAAATCCACTGAAATTCCCAAGGTTGGCAGAGCATGGCAGGCTGCTAAACAATGACACAACTACATGCAGGGTTCAAATGTGCCATAAGCTAGAGACCATTCCCAAAGCTATTTCTTATATATGGGAAGCAAACCACATACCCAAAGTGGTTACTGAGCTGCTCCAATAGATTCCCCCATGGAGTTGATTACCAATCTCACCATGGGGAATAACTACATTCAGCTCCCCAGCCACTCAACCAGGCCCAGCCAAGTTCACACACAAACTTAACCACCACAATCAACAAAACCAGAAGTTGTTTCTTTGAAAAGATCAATAAAATCAACACACCTTTATCAAGACTGATAGAGAAAAAGCATAAAACTCTTAGAGGAAAACATAGAGGTAATACTTTGGGAACTAGTTTTTGATCATAGATTTTTAAACACCATCATGTCATCAAAATTAAGAACTTTTTGTGCATCAAAGTACTAACAAAGAGTCAACCTGCAGAATGGGAGAAAATCGTTGGTAACTGTATATCTGACAAGGGCTTAATATCCAGAATATATAAGGAACTTACACACTTTGACAACAAAAAGACAAAAAAGCCAATTTAAAAATGGACAAAGGGCTTAAATAAACATTTCTCCAAGAAGCTATATGAGTGGACAACAAACATGAAAGATGCTTAATGGCATTAATAATTAGGGAATACAAATGAAAACCACAATGAGATACCATATCACACCCACTAAAATGGCAATTATCAGAAAAATGGAAAATGAGTGTTGGAGAGGATGTGGAGAAACAGGAACCCTCATTCATTGTTGTTTGTTGTTGCTGTTGTTACGTGCAGTCGAGTTGGTTCCAACTCATAGTGACCCTGTGTACAACAGAAGGAAACACTGCCAGGCCCAGCACCACACTTACAATCGTGGCTTTGTTTGAGCCCATTGTTGCAGCCACTGTGTCAATCCATCTTGTTGAGGGTCTTCCTCTTTTTTGCTGACCTTCTACTTCACCAACCATGATGTCTTCCCTAGGGACTGATCCCCCCGAGAATATGTCCAAAATAAATGAGACAAAATCTTGCCATCCTTGCCTCGAAGAAGCATTCTGGCTGCACTGATTCAAAGACAGATTTGTTGTTTCTTCTGGCGGTCCATGGTGTATTCAATATCCTTCACCAGCACCGTAAATCAAAGCCATCAATTCTTCTTTGGTTTTTCTTATTCATTGTCCAGTGTTCCATGCATACAAAGTGATGAAAATACCATGGGTTAGGCGTACCTTAGTCTTCAAAGTGATATTTTTGCTTCTTTACAGATTTGCCCAAGTCAATACCTTGTTTGATTTCTTGACTGTTGCTTCCATGGGCATTGATTATGGATGCAAGTAAAACAAATTCCTTGACAACTTCAATATTTTCTCCATTCATCATGATGTTGTTTATTGGTCCAGTTGTGAGGGTTTTTGTTTTCTTTATGTTCATATGTAATCTATACAAAGGCTGTAGTCTTTGATCTTCATAAATATGTGCTTCAAATCCTCTTTACTTTCAGCAAAGTTGTGTCATCTGTATATGGTTAAGTGGTTGTAGAAAAGCTTGGCAATTCCTTAAAACATTAAACAGAATTACCATATGATCCAGCAATTCCACTTGTAGGTATATATCCAAAAGACTTGAAAGCAGAGACTTGGGTATTTATGCACCAAAAGGTGGAAACAACCCAAATGCCCATCAGCAGATGACTGGGTAAACAAAGTGTGGTACATACATAACAACCAAATAGCACTCAGCCACAAAAAGAGAATTGAAGTTCTGATACATGGTATGATATGAATGAATCTTGAAAACATTATGCTAAGTGAAACAAGTCAAACTAAAAAGGACAAATACTGTTTAGTTCCATTTACATGAGATATCTAGAACAAGAAATCCATAGAGTCAAAAGTTAACAGTGATTACCAGGGAATGAGCTGTAGTGGTGCAGTGCCTAAGGCATTTGACTGCTAACCAGAAGGTTGGTGGTTCAAACCCACCAGCCACTTTGTGGAAGGAAGACTGGGCAATCTACTTCCATAAAGATTTACCACCTCAAACCCAATGGAGGGTCTCTATAAGTCAGAGTCGACTCAATGGAAATGGGTTTGGTTTTTTTGACCAGGGAATGAAGGGAAGGGGAAATGGGAAGTTATTGATTAAGGAGTACTGGGTTTCTATTTAGGAGGATACTTTTTTTTTTGACATAGATAGTGGGGATGATTGCACAACGTAGTGAATGTGATTAAGAATGTGATTAATGTCACTGAATCATACACTTTAAACTGGTTGAAACAGACATTTTTTGTGATACATATTTTTTACTACAATTTTTAAATGGAACTTTATAGCACAAAGAGTGAACTTAAGGTATGCAAATTGAAAAAAAAAAATAATTTAGGAGATTGAGGGAATCCAGGATGGAATGCAGACTGTGACAAAAGAATATCACTGTATTACAAATGTGTGAAAAATATATTGGAATTTTAAATTAAGCTATAGGCTGTTTGTTATTGACTGTTAATGTAATTGCTTTAGAGTCAGAAGACCAGGTCTATATGATATTTTGATATTTGTTGAGACTTGCATATTGCCTACTATGTAATCAAGTTTTACAGATGCTCCAAGGAGGCTTGCGGAAAATGTGTTCTCTTTAATTACTAGGTGCAAAATTTTGTAAATGGTCTTTAGATAAAGTTCAGTTGTATTATTCAAATAATCTATATTTTTGCTAACTGTTTGCATATTAGAACCATTGAAAGAGGTGCACTGAAATTTCTCATTATGATATTCAAGGAAAAACCAAACCTACTGCCATCAAGTTGATTCCGACTCATAGCAGCCCCGTTGGATTTCTGAGGCAGTAAATCTTTATGGAAGTAGATTGCCCCATCTTCCTTCCATGGAGTGGCTGGTGGATTTGAACCACCAACATTTGGTTAGCAGTCAAATGCCTTAGGTGCTGTGTTACCAGAGCTCCTTATTAGGATATCAGAGCTGTCAATTTCTCCTGTTAGTTCTGCCTTTTATATGTCTACTTAGAATTAATTGTTTGGTGTGTGAGTTTTATCTTTAAATAGTGAGCTTCTCTCTTCCAAATGATGTTTTATCTTAATGCTTATTGTGTTTGATAGCAGTACAGCTACACCAGCTTTCTTTTAATTATTTGCATAATATAACCCTTTCCATCCTTTTACTCTCAGCCTGTTCATGTCCTTAGGTTTTTCTGTACCTTCTTATGTTGTTGTTGTTGTTATGTGCCATCGAGTCGGACCCGTCTAATAGCGACCCCTCCTTAGGTTTCCGAGGCTGTATCACTGCAGAAGTAGATTGCCCAACCTTCCCTCTGAGGCGTGGCTAGTGTTTTTGAACCACCAGCCTTCTGGTTAGCAGTCAAGGACGACCATATTGTCATCCAAATCAAGACAATTTTAGAAGGAAAGGGAACACTGTAAATAACTATGCCAGCACAACAGGCATAAATCAGATATGTTCTAGGAAAACTGGGAAATACTGATTATCCTATTTTAAAAAAGCATATTAATTTATTTTCTTTTTTTATTGTAATTTGTGTGAAAGTTTATAGAGCAAATTCATTTTCCATATAGCAGCAGTTCATACACATTTTTTTCATGACATTGACTGCAATTCCCCACAATGTAACAACTCTCTTCCCACTTCCTCCCCATAGTTACCTCTTCCCAGTGTCCTTTCCTCCTGTGCACTCCCACCCCTCCCCCCCAAGAGGTCTCCCTGTGCAGACACTGCCCTTCTATTCTCCCACGATTGATGATTGATCGCTCCAAGAGGTGTATCTACATGATGTAAATCAGCCCATATGTCTGTCTGTTGTTTGGCTGGAAGCCACAGGATTGAGTTCAATTCTAGACCTGAAGGGCAGCTAGGGGCCATAGTCTCAGGTCTCACCAGGCTCTATCAGACCCGCAAACCTGATCTTTTTTTTTTTTTATGATTTTGAGTTTTGTTTCACATTTTTTCCCACTCTATCCAGGATCTCCTACATAGATCGCCCTCCTAGTGGTTTACAGTGGTAGCCGGGCACCATCTAGTTCTTCTGTTCTCATGGTCATATAAACTCAGGATCACATGGTCTGCCAGTGCCTTGGACTATTGTTTCCTTGCATCTTTGGTTTTTTTCATTCTTCTTTGCTCTGGATGAGGAGAGACCCATCATTGCATCTAGATGGCTGCTTGCAAGCTTTTAAGACCCCAGTCACTACTTACTCACCAAACTAGGATGTAGAAAAATGTTTTTGTGTAGCATGTTATGCCAATTGAAAAAAAGCTTATTAATATGATTAAAAATATTTAAATCCAGCCATTTTTGTCTTTTAACTAGTGATCATTATGTATTAACTAATTTCTCCCACCATAATTACTACAAAAAATTATGAATTATTTTAAAATGATAAATTATAATTTTTCTATGTGTTTTTCCTCTTTCTCTGAATTTTTCTAGTCTGAGGAGTTTTTATTTTTCCTTTTAGTTGCTTTTTTTCTACTACTATTTTCTACTTATTTATTAATCCTTTGGTGGTTATCCTTTGAAATGGTATCATGCACATGTAACTTTGAATTGTAACTCCCCTCTCCAATCCTGAACCATAGAAAGACTTTAGGATACTTTGGCTCTGATTGTCTCCCTCCTCCTTACTTATATGTTATTGTTATCCATCACTTTATCTTTTTTTTTTTTTTTCTGTTTAGAGAAAAAAAAAAAAACTCTGCAGATTAGACAGTGTTTATATTATTTAGTACAAATTAATGTTTGGATTTACTTACATGTTTACTATTCTGATTGCATATTACTACATTTCAAGCTGTCCTTCTGAGTTAATTTTCTTCTCATTCTTTAAAAGTTCTATTAAAGCAGGTCTCTTGCTTGCATGTTTTGTCAAGTTTTGATTATCTACAACTGTCTTTATTTTACTATAGTTCTTAACAGGTCAGTTTGCTGAGTAAACAGTTTACTATACTTTTTGCCATCATTTTGAAGATGTTCTTCACTGTCTCCTTTGTTGCTTGTTAAGAAGACTGCTGACACCGTTCATTTGTCAGTGATCTGTCTTCTCTCTAGCTATTTCTCAAGATCACTTATTAGTCATTGATGTTCTGCAGTTTCATTACAATATATCTAACCATGGGATTCTTTTTTACTTATCTTTTATGGGACATGTATTTCCTGAAAGTAAGGATTCATGTTTTTCAAGTTTTGGAATATTTATTACTATTATCTCTTTAAGTATTGCTTCTCCATTTCTCTTTCTGGGGCTCCAATTAGATGTATGTTAAATCTTCTGATTCTACCTTCCATGTCTCTTTACCTCTTTTTCATATTTTAGCTGATGACATAATGGTTAAAGAATTTGGCTACTAACCAAAGGTTGGCAATTTAAACCCCCCAGCTGCTCCATGGGAGATAGATGAAGCAGTCTGCTTCTGTGAAGATTTACAGCCTTGGGAACCCTATGAGGCAGTTTTACTCTGTCCTAAAGGTCCTCTATGAGTCAGAATCAACTTAATGGCAATGGGTTTGGTTTTCAGCTTTTAATCTGTTTAACTTTCCTTTTAGTGTTTTTATTTCAACATTTATAGTTTTCATTTTTAGAAGTTCATGTCTCCTCTGATAGCTCCTTGTTGTAAGTTCATCTTTGTAATTATGTCTTTTATTTTTTAAAAAAGCTCATACAGTAGTTACTCTATATTCTGTATCTGACAGTTCTCAACATCTGCAGTCAAGTCTGTTGTTTTTTGTTTCTGTTGATGCTCACAATGGCTTGCCTTCTCATGTGTTTGATTATCTTTGTTTTGAGCTCTTTGCTTGACTTTAATCTGTGGGAATTCTGCATGCTTAGCTTGGAGAAATCTTCCTTGGATAAAGCTTGCTTCTGGTGGTAGCCAGAGGGTGCCCCTGAGGATTCTGGCTCAAAAGATAACTCTGTGGGGGGTTATGTTCCCCACCGACTGCTGTTCCGAGATAATTTCTTTACAGTCAGTATTGCTCCCTCACTCCTCCTCTTACCTTTCTTCCCAGTTTGGCTCTGTGCCACTGAATGCTGCCCTACTATTCTGTTCCCACCCCAGCAGCTCTGGCTTCCCACCTTTGTGGCCAAGGCTTCCAGCCACCCCAGCTCCTGGCCACTTCTGATACAGACCTTTTAGGTTTGGTTTTTGAATGAAATATCCCTGGAAACCTCTCCTAACTATGCCTCAATGTGTGGACATAAACAAAGTTTCAGTTGTAGGACGGTCGCAGGAAACCAAAACCAAACTCATTGCTATTGATTCTATTCGACTCACAGAGACCCCTCTTTGGGTTTCTGAGGTGGTATCATTATGGAAGTAGATTGCCCAATCTTCCCTCCAAGGAGTGGCTGGTGGGTTTGAACCTCCAGCCTTCCGATTAGCAGTCAGATGCCTTAGGCACTACGCCACCAGAGCTCCCACAGTTGCGGGAGAGTTCCTAAAAATTTAGTCATTCCTGACAACAGAAGCATAGTATTTTCTTACACATTAAAAAAAAAATAATCTTAAATGCATTAAGAATCAGCGGTGGATGGGTCAACAAGGGGCAAACTGTGCTAACCAAGAAACATCAGAAGCAGAGAAGGGGACTACAAAGAACATCAAGGTTGAAATCTGTATTGTTCCAAGCCAGTCAGGCCAATGCCTGGTCACTGCTCTCATGTTGACCTCTGGTGCCTAGAGTGGTGTTAATAGGGACTGAGCTGCATCCTTTCTTTGAACAGATGGCAAGGGAAGACAATTCCAAGGTAGAGCAACTTAAATCCCATTATTCTTCCAGGATCTTGAATCCTCATTCCTTTTGTCTGGAGATGCTGTTACAGAGACCGAAGGGCATCAGATCCGATGAGGATGAGGATGACACGTTTGCCAGCATCCTGAATGCAGTGGGGGAGTTTGGCACATTCCAGCGGAGGCTGGTGGCCCTCACCTTCATCCCCAACATCCTGTTAAGCTTCTTCATGTTTGCTGACTCCTTCGTGTTCACAGCCCAGAAGGCCTATTGCAACACCAGCTGGATCCTGGCAATGGACTCTAACTTGTCAGAGGCTGAGCAGCTGAATTTGACCATCCCCCAAGACTCCAATGGCAGCTTCCTGACATGTCTCATGTACTCACCTGTGGACTGGGATCTAGAGTCCATCATCAAACTTGGCCTCAACCACACAGAGATGTGCCAAAATGAGTGGCTCTATCCTGAGTCTGAGAGGCGATCACTGACAGATGAGGTATGCTTTGTGTTGAGTTGTCTGTAGCCATCCCAAGGCCTAGACATGTGCCCCCACCCTCACTGAACAGGTAGGGAGACTGAAGTCCACAGAGAGGGAGTAATTGGCTTGAGGTCACCCTGCAGAGACAAGGCCAGGACAGAAACGTGGAATTTCTGCTGCCTAGCCCCAGCCAGTCTGCCTTAGCCAGGAAGTTAGGGGAAAGGTGGATATTGGATGACAGGGTTTGATATCTTCCCAGGGAATTGCTTCTGTAGTATGGCTCTGCCCTCAGAACTCTCAGAAGATAGGGAATAAGAAAGAAGCTGCTTCAATCTGGGGCCTCCACAAACTAAAAAACCAAACCCATTGCCACCGAGTTGATTCCAACTCATAGAGACCCCAAGTCAGAGCAGAACCACCCCCTAGTGTTTCCAAGGCTGCAATCTTTACGGCAGCAGACTCCCCAGACATATGTCTCAGGGAGGAGTTGGTGGGTTCAAACCACTGATCTTGCAGTTAGCAGCAGGGTGATTAACCACTGCACGACCAGGGGCCCTTCACAGATCTATCCAATTTGAATCTCCGGGCTGGGGTCCAGCATCTGTATCTAGGAAACAATCCTCAGTGATTCTAGTCTGTGCTCAGTTGCTGCCCCACCCCATCCTCCATGTGGCTTGTGCTTCTGGGCCCTCCCTCCAGGCCTAGCTCCCCGGTGGGGGACGGGGGTAGCCAGGGCCAGAGTGAGATGCAGAGGTAACTGCTGAGGCCTGTTGCACACACAGGCCCCTTCTCCCAGGCTCCATCTCCTTAAAGACTCTCATTCAGTGAGAAGGCTTAGGCTCTGGACCCAGGAGGGTGACTCTGGGTGGAGGTCTGTGGCCAATCCCTGTGTATGACCCACAGTTTGACCTGGTGTGTGGCAAGGAACTGAACTGGGAACTGATAGTGGCTGTGTACATGGCGGGCCTCCTGATAGGATCTATTATCTTCGGGTTCATAGGTGACAAGTGAGTCTCTTGGTGTTTTCACTATTCTCCCGGGACATCCACCCTCCTTGTGGGCATAGAGAGGTGAAGGCTCTCAAGCTGGGGGAGGTTCGGGTAGGGGCACTCCAGATGCCAGTGAAGGGTTTAGGGACTGGTCCCTGGTGCCCCATTGGTAGCAGCCAAGGAGGTTTCGGGGCCTGGCGTAGCCTCTTTCGATATCTGCAGGCTGGGCCGCTACCCCGCCATCCTATTGTCGCTGCTGGGGCTGTTCATCTTCGGCTTTGGGACAGCCTTCGTAAACAGCTTGCAAGTCTATCTGCTCTTCCGCTTCGTTGTTTCCCAGGCGGTGGCGGGCTACATCATCAGCAGCATGTCTTTAGGTGAGGCCTAGCTTCCTGGGGGCAGGGCCCTCTCCAGGTAGGGCGGCTGTGTGTACCTACCAGGAGTCCACAGGACAAAGTCTGGGGCCCAATCAGGCTGGCAGAGATGGAAAGAGCCTCCTCTCCTGGGTGCCTGGATAATGGATAGGCTGGCGTTAGTGCACAACCTGCCCTCTTATCCTTAGCCTCCATCCTACCACCTCCCATCCCCATATTCTCTCTGTACCCCTTAAGTACCTCCCGCACAGAGCTCTAAGGACGGGCCAGATGAGAGGCTAAACCTTTATATGCATTGTCTCATTTCCTTCAACAACACTATTCAGTAGGCACTATTTTGTTATTTCTTTAGCCGATAAGGATACTTGCACCTCAGAGAATTTAACAACTAACTGGCTAAGCTATTAAGTGAAGAAGCTGGGATGTGATCCCAAAGCCTGTATCTAGGAAACAATCCTCAGTGATTCCAGTCTGTGCTCAGTTGCTGTCCCACCCCATCCAAAGCCTGGGAGCATAAACACTCTTACAGTGTTACAGCTGCGGTGGCCAGGTGTGCTCATGGTTCCCAGGCAGGAATTGTTTCCTTGTTGGGAGCTTGCCAGAGCTCCCTGGGGGTGAACTGGCTAGTCCACAGAGCCCTAGGCCTCGGGGGCTAAAGCACTAACGTGCTCAGAGGGAAGGTGTGGATAGTGACTCCTTGCCTTGGGCCACAAGTGGTAGGCCATGTGTGGTACTGTGCAGAGCCAGGCCTTCTCTGTGAGAGGCATATGGTCAGGCAAGAGATGTTCAGAGGCAGCAGCCAGATTGAAAAGGAGCTGCTATGTGATTGGGAGGCCAGGCAAGGGGCCTCAGGTGTGCCCTAGGGGCATAAAGCAACTCTGCCTGGCTTTGAGGGCCTATCTCTGGACAAGGTACAGACTATAGGCAGGCACAAGATCCTCTGCCCAGTATGAGCTGCCAGGGCAGTGTTGGGACATCTTAGGAGGTTGCGTACAGGGGCAGCAGCCCTGAGGCCCTGAGCTGACTGTGGTTTTGTCCTCTTCTGTACAGTCACTGAGTGGCTAGTAGGTGAGCACCGGGCCCGCGCTGTCATCCTGTCACACTGCTATTTCTCCATTGGGATCCTGTTCCTGTTGGGGCTTGCCTACATCCTTCCCCACTGGCGGCTGCTGTTTCTGCTTGGTGGGGCACCTGTGCTCTCCGTCATTCCCTATATCTGGTGAGCAAGCTAGTGCAGGATGTGCACAGAGATGGGTCTGATGGGCTGGTGATCAGGGTAGGGTGTGTGGAGGGGCTTGTAGAGGTGGAAGTGGGTGAGATTCCCCTTGGGAGAAAGTACACGTGGATGAAATAAGAAGGAGCCAAGGGCAGAGCCCCTGGAACGCCCCCCTTGGAGATGTCAGCAATGGGGTGGAGGTCAGGAGGAGGACTGTGGAAAAGCAAGGTTCAAGGAGAAGGGAATGGTCAGGGTTGAAGACAAGAAAGGTGAGGCTGGAGAAGGGTCTTTGGGCCTAGGTGATCTTCTTAAGTGGCTTCAGTGGAGTGGCAGGGAGTTGAGTGGTTAGGAGCTGAGGAAATGGTGTCCCTAAGGAGATAACTGTCACAGTGTTGGGCTGAGGTGGGCAGGGGAAAAGTGATGACTGGCATGGGAGCTGAGAGTCAGGGAAGAGTATCTGATGTTTTTAACTGGAGAGGAGTCACAGGAATACGAGAGATTGAAGGTATGAAGAGACAACTGATGGAGCAAAACGTGAAGGAGTTAGTGGAGGAGATGGGAGCAGGAGTGGGATAGTGTTGCTAACTGTGGGCAGGTAGGAAAAGGAGAGAAGACAGAGAGGGAGGACACTCATTTGTTAAGGGTCAGGCAGTTTTGTATGAAGAAATTATCACAGTGAATCTTAAAATTACACTTTATCTTTACAACCTCAAAAGATGGACCCTGCCAGTCCCATGGAGCAGTTATAGGGCAAAGGGAGGAGAACTTTGGCTTTGGAGAGTCTGAATAACTCTCTATTGCCCAAGGTCACAAAGCTAGAAAGTAGAGGAACAGGGATTTGAACCCAGTCTGTATGGCTCAGAGTCCCTGCACACTAACCACTGCACTATACACAGCATGGATTATGGGAGGTGCAGTTAACACCTAAGAATGAGCAGAGCACATGTAGGTAGTAGCTTGGAGACTTTCCAAATTATGTAGAAGCTGGAGACCAGCCTTGACAGTCCAGGCAGGGTGCTGGACCCTGGGCCCTAGGTCAGAGCTGAGGTCTTTCTCTGCGTAATCCCCAGGCTGTTAGGGAGACAGAAAAGGAGACAGAAAACCCCAACTGTGAGAACTAGGGCTCTCATAGAAGGTGTGGGCATGGAGGATGGTGCCCTCAGGATGCCCAGGCAGATGAGGATACTCCCTGAGGTACAGAAGGAGAATGTTCTTAGAGAGGACTCTGAGGGTAAGAAGAGTACAGTGGCAGGGCAGCAGAAGTGGGGGGCTGTGTGTGACTTGGGCATCTCCAGGGTGGTGGTGGCCTTCACAGCCTCTAATGTCTATGTCATCTCCTGTTGGATGTGGATGGGCATAGATGAGGGTGAGGAGGGACTGACTGGGTCTCTGAAGCATCCTAGAAGGATGAGATGAGAGAGAGGGGTCACACAGGATTCTTCCAGAGTCTCCACGGTGGCTGATGGTGAGAGGGAAGGTGGAGGAGGCCAAGCAGGTATTGCGCTATGCTGCTTCCGTGAACAAGAAGGTCATTCCTTTAGATCTGCTGAACAAGGTAAGAGGCTTCAGGCTTGGACTGGACCCAGGGCTATGAGACTGTGGAAGGGGCTTTTCTCTCCTCATCCTTTCATGTGGGGCCTTGGCACAAGGGGTGTCCTCAGAATGGGGACTGCAGAATTGAGCCCTGCCAGGGGAAGGCCAGAAGCCAGGCAGGCACTGTGGGAGGCAGGCAGACTTGGTGGTTCCTGGAAGGGGGGGAGGTAAAGCTGGGGTCTCAGCCCCATCTCTGGCTGGTCCTGCTTGTCCTGTAGCTGGAGCTGTCTGGAAAGAAGGAGAGTAAGACCTGTGTCCTGGACTCCTATAGCAATATGTACCTCTGCAAGGTGACCTTGATAATAGGCTGCATGTGGTGAGTGTTCAGGGCTGGTGGGCGGTCACTGCAGGCAGGCATACAAGCCAGGAACACTGAGATGCAATGGGGATGGTCAGGCTGCCAGGGGAGCAAGAGACAGGAGCCATGGGGTGAAACCTGTAGGATGCTGGCTTGGCCCATAGATCACTGACCTCTGTGGGTATTTCCTGATGCCCCAGCCCTACTCCTTCTGTCTTCTACCTATACTCCTTGCTCTCTGTGTGTGTGTGTGTGTGTGTGTGTGTGCGCGTGCGCGTGAGAGCACGTCTATCTATATTTCTATATTTCTCTCTGTATATTTCTCCTGGCTTTGTTCTAGGTTTACTGTCACTTACAGCTATTTAACACTGAGCATCAAGGTGAAGGATTTTGGCATGAGTCACTATGCCAGACAGATGATTCCTAGCCTCTTGGAGATGCCTGTCCGGCTGTTTTGCATATTGCTCGTGGAGCATATTGGAAGGAAGTGGACCCTGGCTCTGACTCTCTTCCAAGCCTCCCTTGTGTGCCTGTGTATCCTTCTCCTCCCTGAAGGTATAGCTCACCATTCTCTGCCCAGGCTTCCTCCTCCCTCCAACACTCTCTGAGCACACCCTGCCCAGCCCAGCAACCTGATACATCTGGGAGTTGGCCTCCTGTTTTCACAGTCCACCCACGCTGAGGAGGGTGCCCCTTAGGAGCAGGCCTCATCACTGGGGCACTGTCTGCTTCCTGGCAGTGGGGGCACATGCACGCTCTTGGAGGCCTGAGAGAGGTAGGCATGGTGCCCAGAGAAATTGTCCTTGTTCTGAACAATGGGCATCCTGCTTCCATCTGATTCCATCCATTGTGCATCTGAAGCAAAACTGATGGTTAAATGTGAATGGATGATGGCAAAAACATTCTTCAGTTGCTACTCCAGGCCCTGCTTCTCATCTGTAGCTGTCTTGATTGTGAAATGCCTGTTCTGTAACTTCTTAGGTCCCTGGGTGGCACAAACAGTTTACCCTCAACTGCTAACCTAAAGGTTGGTGGTTCAAACTCACCCAATGGCTCCACAAAAGAAAGGCCTGGCAGTCTGCTTCCATAAAGATTGTTGTTATGTTGTAATCAGTTACCATATGTGCAGGGTTGATTCTAACTCTTGGCGACCCTGTATGTGCAGAGTAGAAGTGCTCCTTAGGGTTTCCAAGGCTGTGACCTTGAAAGATCTGAAGCAGATCTGCAGGCATGTCTTCTGAAGCACCTCTGGGGGTTCAGCCCGCCAGCCTTTCGGCTAGTAGTCTAGCCCTTAACCATTGCACCACCCGGGGACTCCTAAGAAAGCCCTACAGAGCAGTTCTACTCTGTTAACACTTGGGGTTGCCAAGAGCAGAATTGACTTGATAGTAATGGGTTTGGTTTTTGGTTTTGGTCTGGAACCTGTAACCTGCCCACTGAAAATGAAGTGTAAGATTAGGCTAAACTCTCAGGAACAGTTCTTGTCTGGAGGCCTCTGTTTCCTGCTCCCCGCAGGGCTCATAACTAGAGAAGGAAACAGGCTAGGGCTGGCAATTATCTTGAGCATATCAAAGAGACCTAAAACAATGGATATGCCCCAGGTCACAGAGCTGGCAAATTACCAGGCTAGAATTTAGACACGAAGAGGTCAGTGTACACTTAGCATTACTGACATGAGAGCTCTCTCAGCTGTGTCCAGGATCAACTCGCGTTCCCTCCTTCCTCTGGGGACTGGGTTTGGGTGTTTCTTGATGAGGCTCTCCTTCTCTCAGATGTTAGCAGTGATGACTGGCTGTTGGTGAAAACAAATTTATTATTAGAAGTGGATCTTTGTAAGTGAATCAAGCAGAAATATTTAAAATTCTGAATCATGTGAGAGAAACTGGGAATAGAATCCCCAAAAAGTAGCCTAGATCTCTGATTTCATCCTGGGATTAGAGTGGGGATTGGGGTTACCATCAGGTCCAGGAAAGGCTGACAGAGCAAATGGCCCAGCTCCAGGCCATGAGCACAGCCTCCACACCCCAACTTCACCATGCCCACAGAAGGGGTTCCCTGGATGCTGGCTTTTTTTCTTTCTCCTTCAATGTACACATGCGGCTACCCAGAACCAGTCCTAGGTGTTCAGGCTCCCGTTGTGCCTATCCACCTCAAAGTAGATCGAAGGGGAGGAGAGAAAGCAGGGCCTAGGTGAGAGAGCCCTAAGTTGGAAGCCTGGTCCACAGGATTCGAGGAGGGTTTGCTGAGTGGGCCTGGGAGCTAAGTGGATGCCCAGGGAGGGAGCAGGCAAGTGGGGTGAGGTTGGGCGGGGCAAACCTGCCACTGGGTGAGAATTTGGAAGAGGAGAGAGAGCACTGTTGGCAGAGGTGTGGGGGCTGGGCCCAGCCTGATGGATGGTGGCCTGTGAGGCCAGCAAGATCCCAGTGGAACCTCTCAGCCCTGCTGACCAGCTCTCCTACTATAGATGTACTAATCCACAGCTTGGCTAGGCCTCTGGCAGACTGACCCTCTCTGGCCGAATGCTTGAGTCTGCTGACCAGCTGACAGGTGGTGGGGATGGACTGTTAAGATGCCTTCTGGGAGGGGCTGAGGGAGGGCAGCCTGGGGGCAGGATTCCCTCCCTCTTTGCCCTCCCCCTGAGGTGGTAATGGGCCCAGACTCAAGTGGCCTGTGTTGGCTGGTCACAGAGTTGAAATTGACGGTGACCTTGGTGACCCTGACTGGAGAGTTCAGCCTGGCCAGCTCAATCACCCTGCTCCTCATCTACACTGCTGAACTCTTACCCACTGTCCTCAGGTATGGGGCCTAGAGGGGAAGGGGGAGGTTTGTGCATGGGGAGGGGCAGACAATCACAACATTAATAAGAACAGCTACCTGGTGACAGGCACTGTGCTAACAACTTTACATGGATCACCTCTCTTAACCCTCACAAAAACCCCCCAAATGCTATCACGAATCCTATTTCAGATGAGAAAATCAGAGGATGAAGCACTTGCTCAAGGTCAGACATAGCAAGTGGCAGGGCTGGGATTTGGGCCCAGGTAGTCTGACTCCAGAGCCCTGCCTGCTCACACTTTTGGAATGTGTTTGGGCCCCTCTGAGCTCAGACCTTTCACCATAGGAGCCCTTGAGGATGTCAACAGTATCCCCTGCCCACCTGGAGTCACTGCCCTTGTCTTCTCTCTCACACCACACGATGCTGTGTGGTTCTTACTTCCCCCACTCCTGACCCACCAAGAAGCAGACCCAGAAGAAATTATTACCCACTTTGAATCGATGGAGAGCAAAATTCTCCAAAGTTGCACAAGGAGTGGGGACCAAGTGAAGACTGGAGGGTGTGGGGCTGCATGGGAGCCACTCCCTCCTTCCCCTCACCCAGCCTCTGGCCCTGTGCCGCCTACCAGATGAGCTCTCACTCCCCCTTCCAGGTCGACAGGTCTGGGGCTGGTGTCTCTGGCCTTGGTGACTGGAGCCATCTTGTCTCTGATGACCTTACTCATCAAGCAGAACTACTCCATCCTGTCCGTCTGTCTGTCTTTCTGCTCGGCTGCCCTAGCCTTGTACCTCTGCTGCCAGCTGCCAGAAATGCAAGATCAGTCCCTCGTTGACACTATAGAACACTTGTCCTCACAGCTAAGGTGTGTGTGTGTGAGGCCCGGGCTCCAGCCAGCACAGGGCCTGCTCCCCAAGCCCTTGCCACTGGAAGTATGTCAGTCACTGTCCAGCCCTGCTCCTTTGCTAGAAGGCCCAGCAACATGAGGGCTACCCTGTCGCTATAGCAGCCTGCTAGCTCTGCTGGAGGTCTACCTGCTTGCCTCAACTTCAGCCCAGCCTCTGCCAGCTCCCTTCCTCCTGGCTTTCCTGACCCATCCTGGGCCAGGTCCTTTTCTGTCCTCTTAGGAGGTAGCTGTCTGTCTGGGCTGAACACTGCCTTTGGAGGTGCCCCTCAGGGGCACTCCAGCACTGCCCTGGCCTCCCTCCCTTCCCAGAGCACAGGGGACTGGCATGGATCTTGCTCTCTGAGTACCTCTCCTTTCCTGACCCAACTCCCAGATCCTCTTAAAGGACCCAGTGTTCATTCATAACCCTGGCCTCAGCCCCAGTGGCTACATTTGGGAACTGGATTCTATCCTTCATGGACACTGCTGGGCCCTGGGGGAAGGCGGAGTGTCCTTTGGGGGAGACCAGTTGTACTTGGTAGAACCATCCCTTCTGGGGTTTGACCAGCAGAGCCCATAGCAGTTTCCAGGATCTAAACCTGAGGACCAGTGAGGCTCAGAGGTTGCCTAAGGTCCCACAGTGCCCTCTGGCCCTCTGCTCTGTACCAAAGGGGTTGCTGCCTCTGGCCTTCCTCTTCTCTTCTCCCATCATTCTTCTCCTCCTTCCCTCCTTCCCTCAAACTCTGTGCTAGGCATTGTGCCAGAGGCTGTACTGTCAGAGGTAAGAGGGAACCATAGTTTGTGGAGAGACAGATACGCAAACAGCAGCAGCAGGTTCTAACAGAGGGATGTGCAGGGCCTATAGGAGCCCAGGAAGGAAAGAACTTCATTTGGGGGAGCCAGGGCAAGCTTCATAGAGGAAGTGACATCTGCATGTCTATTTCTGTGCTACCATTACCTAACACCTCTGAGACTCACTTTCTTCATTTGCAGAAAGGGTAATGTTGTCATAACAATAGCTGACATTTGCTGAGCATGTGCTATGTGTCAGGTCCTGACCTATCTATGCCTTATCTCATTTTTGTTCTCACAAAAACCTCATGTGAGGTAGGTCCTATTGTTAACCCACCATTTTACAGATGATGAAACAGAGGCACAGAGAGGTAAAGCCACATAGCCCAGCCTTCCTCACCCATGGAAGTTTGGGGGAGGATTAAGCCCACGTAATGCAGTTGGCACAGTGTCTGGCACATAGCAAGTGCTCAGTAAGTGTTATCAGTGAAGATGGTAGACAGAAACCTAAAGACATGGAGGAGTAAAGAGTCTGGCTAGCATTAGGAGAGAGAGCAGGTCTGATCCTGGAAGTAAGAGTTCCTCATGGACCCATGGAGAAGCTTGGCGAGGACCTGCAGGTATGGGAAGGCCCCACCCCTCCGGGGATGCAGAGCCCATCATGGCTGAAGGGGCCTCAAACTTGCTGCTTTGCTCAGCTTCCAGAAAGAGGCAAGCCAGGACCCATACTACAAAGGCACTTCTGATATTCTAACTGAGGATTCATCGTCCGAGGATGTGAGTGAAGAGGCAGCGAAGAATGCAATCTTTAATGCCATGCTATAGAAGCTGGGTTCAGATGTCATTGTCACCAAGCCACAACAGTCCAGAAAAGAAGCAGTGGCAGACACACAGGACCCCTGTGGCCCAGGTCCCCAGTGGTCTTGGGTTGGAGTTGAGTGACTGGGGCCCAGTCAAGCTTAGGGAGCAGGGCCACTCCTGCTCCAAGGCTAGCCCTCAATATCTGAAAATGTCCCTTTTTGGGGAGCTATAGTGTGATATGTTCCAATAAAGGTGCCAGGTTGGTCTTGAGATGACTCAGGTCAAAATTGGCTGTGTCCAGAGAACCCATGGTCCTGGCCTGTGGGAAGATGGACCAGACAGGTTCCCCTGGGCTCCTTAGTGTTCTTGGCTAAACCTTTGGGGACACCAGAGGAACTCTCTGGGAGGGTTTGGGGAATGGGTGATATCTGAGAAGGCCAAAAGTGGGCACAGTCAGGATTGCACCCCCAGGCTGACCAGGCCCCTAGCCCAGGCAGCTGCTACAGCTTCAGCACTGGCCGAGGGCAGATTTCAAATCTCATCTTTATGCACTGGTCAGGGCAGAGGTGGACTGTAAATGAATAATGAGAATTTGTCCCATTTGTACCATTCCACATAGCTTTCACACTCAGTTTCCCTTTGATGCTCCCAAATAAGGATGTCCTTGTGGGTGATTCAGTTCGGTCCTCTTCCTTAAGGATACTTTCCCTGATGGCTCCTGCCTAGCCTGACCTCTGACCACCACTATTCCAAGAATGAGCTCCTGTTCCCACAGTTCACCCTAAGGGTGAGTCTGCCCCTCCCAGCTAGTTTTGGGATTCCTCTGAGAAGTCTTAGAATACTTCATCCTTTAGCCAGACTGGGAAGGCCTTGGGGACAGGCCCTTGGCACCACGTCCTCTGTCTCTGAGAGAGGAGAACTTGAGAGTGGACCTGGGTTCTTCTCCTCTGCTGGTACCCAATTTATTGCCAGATTACGAACTTGCTCTGGTCTAGTTCCTGGAGCTTGTGTGGGAAGGAGGACACAAAAGAATGCCGGCTGTCCTAGAGCAAGGGCAGTCAGGTCTGAGGTCTCTGGGGGCTGGGGTGAAATGCCATGAAGTAGAGAGTAGTTTTCAGCACTTCAGGCACTCTGGGCTGAGCACACTATTTTGGGTGTGCTAAGCTTCAAACATCAAGAAGCTGGTACTCATGCCTTCCTTTCTCAGTTTTGATTTCTGGTCCTTTGGTTCTTTATGGAGTTTCCTGGGACTGCCTCCAAAGTTGGGCTTGATGAGCCCAGAAAGAATCTTGTAAAGTATCCACTCACACACCAGTAACCAAAACCAGTTGCCATTGGGTCAGCCCTGACTCATGCTGACACCAGGTATGTCAGATTAAAACTGTGCTCCAAAGGGTTTTCAATGACTGATTTTTCAGACATAGATTGCCAGGCCTTTCTTCTGAGGTACGTCTGGGTGGGTTCAAACTGCCAACCTTTTGGTTAATAGCTGAACACTTAAACATTTGTTCCACCCAGGGATGCCTAGGATGCTTTAAAGATTTCCACCCTTCACCACCCTTTCTTGGGAGGCCCTTCTGAGCTGTGAACACCAACATATAAGCCATTGTTGTTGTTGTTGTTATGTGCCGTTGAGTCGGCCCCGACTCATAGCGACCCCTCCTTGGGTTTCCGAGGCAGTATCACTACGGAAGTAGGATTGCCCAAACTTCCTTCCGAGGAGTGGCTGGTGGGTTTGAACTGCCAGCCTTCTGGTTAGCAGTCAAGTGCTTTAGCCACTATGCTACCAGAGCTCCTATATAAGCCATTATTAAACCTAAAATCAAAACCCATCACCATGAGTTGACTCCAACTTATCAACCCTATAGGGCAGAGTAGAACTGCCCCATAAGGTTTCCAAAGCTATAAATCTTTACAGAAGGTGTCGGCCACTTCTTTCTCCTATGCAGCAGCTGGTGGATTCAAACCACCAACCTTTCCATTAGCAGCCCAGTGCTTAAGCACTGTGCCAGCAGGATTCTTTCATGATTAACACCTGGGTTCAAATCCCTTTGCCAGAAGAATCCAGTCAGTGCTCCAGGGAACATGGGGGAGGAGATGGTTCAGAAAATTGAGGGGACAGTGTGAGTGTGGAAGGAGCTGGTGACTGCAGGATGTAGCTATCAATGGGCCTGGTGCATCCTGTGTGATCTTCAATTTTCTCTTAGATGGCCAGGACTTGGCCACTCAGTTCCAGACAGGACCTGTCTGGTTTGTTTACATAGCCAACCAGTTGCTGCTCAGTCAACCCTTGGCTCATGGTGACCCCGTGTGTATCACAGTAGAACTGTGCTCCACAGAGTTTGGAATGGCTGATTTTTCAGAAGTAAATCACCAGGCCTTTCTTCCAAGGTACCTCTGGTTGAACTCGAACCTCCAGGCTTTTGGTTAGCAGCCCAGTGTGTTAATTGTTTGCATCACCCAGGGACTCCTGATCTACCTAATCAATGTATAATATTACCTAGAGCTTGACATTATATTTTTTGATAGACTATAGTCCTGTGCTATCCTGTACAGTAGCCATGAACTACATGTGGCTACCAAGTCATTGGATGTGGCTGGGCCTAATTAAGATGTGCTGTAATGGTAAAATACATACTGGATTTTGAAGACCTGGTACAAAAGAAAAACCATAAAAGAGCTCATTCATATTTTTATGCTGATTACATGTAGAAATAATATTTTTGATAAGTTGAGTTAATAAAAATACTATTTTTACCTGTCATTTTAAACTTTTAGAAATGTGACTGTGAAATATTTTTAAATTACACACTTGGCTTGCATTTGTGGCTTACATTATATTTTTATTAGACAGCACTGGGCCAGAACATCCCTTTTATTAATCTCACATAGCACTCTTATGACATGGGTTTGTTAGTATAATATTGAAAATGAACATTGTACTGGAAGTCCTAGCCAGGGCCATAAGGCAAGAAAGGGAAATCAAAGGCATCCATATTGGTAGGGAAGAAGTCAAACTATCCCTATTTGCT
>NW_006921729.1:3368670-3373247 GCF_000298275.1 Orycteropus afer afer
ATATATTGAAAATGAAACGGCAAAACTGCTTGAAGTTATCTATGGACCATAAATTCTCTTTCCCACAAATCCAATGCCTCTATGCTTCAATAGTATGTATCACAGATGTCAGCAGAGGTCTCCCTGTGTGCAAAGATACAGAAAAATAACTCCAAAACTTAAGATGTTACCCACATGTCTGGGAATCCCTACAACTCTCCTCTCCCTGCTCCCTGATTATAGACAGAGGTAGGAACTCCATCCCTGGCAGGGACTGTAAATTTGAAAAGAGGCTTTGATTCTATAGGAAAGTGCTATGAAGTTGGGAGAGAGATAGATGCCAGCCAGACTTCGAAGTAGAATCTTTGATGTTCTAAAAAAAAAAAGCAAAATTGTTCACTACAGATTAGTAAGTAAGCACAAGTAAGCCTGTGCTTACTTGTTGGGTAGTAATTTTTATTGCATAATCTGACACTGATACAAATGTGAGATTCTCATCATCTGTATCTTTCAGCTGTTCTTATGTTTCTACTGTTTCTACCACTGCCTGGACATTGACCTAAATGTGGAACCCCTTATCCTAGGTTACTCCTCCCTTCCCAGATTTCTCCTTGTCCCTGATACAAGATGCCACTCACAATTTACCAAAGAGCTAATGGAGAGGGGCTGTGCGTCTTGAATGTAAAGCCACTCTTACTGGGCTACGCCCCAGGCTGTGGGTCAAAAACTCACTAGGCTTCATACATGCAAGTCCCAAGCCCAGAAACTAACTTAAAAACACATGAATTCTGTAAAGTAATGACAGAAGTACACACTACACTGATTCATAGAAATGGTGCCACAACTCAGACTCATATGACTGCAAGGAAAATGAATCTCATTGAAAATGAACTTGTAAACAAAAATTACTGAGCACATGAGGAAATAAATAGCATAAAAGCAGAAGCAACAAACCATCAATGAACTAGTGGGGATAGAGCTCTCTGAAAAGGCTTGTGTTTGCTGAAAATGTTCAGAGAGATGAGCTATTATAACCTCTAAGACATGAACTTGGAAAACGACACACATAAATCCTAGAAATGAGCAATATAACGATTGAAGTAACTTTTTAAATACATTGTTGTTGTTGTTGTTGTTATGTGCCGTCAAGTCGGCCCCGACTCATAGCGACCCCTCCTTGGGTTTCCGAGGCAGTATCACTACGGAAGTAGGATTGCCCAACCTTCCTTCCGAGGAGTGGCTGGTGGGTTTGAACCGCCAGCCTTCTGGTTAGCAGTCAAGTGCTTTAGCCACTATGCTACCAGAGCTCCTTTTAAATACATAGTTTTTAAAAATTACATTTCTAGCTGACTTCTGCTGGTGTATATAAGAAACACAATTGACTTTTGAAAATCGATTTTATATTGTTATAGAGGAAAAGAGACCCCAGATTCAAACAGGTTCAACAGAGATACTTTTATATTAAGCTTTAGACAGGACAAAGACAATCATCCAGGATGAGGGAAACCATTAGCATGTACAGAGTACATTCAGAAAGCTGAATGGAGTCCACTGAGTCACAGCCAGGGGGCTAATTATATATGAATGAAAACAAAATCATCACAAAATCATGACTGGTGGCAGAGCGATTCACCACTGTTGCAGGTGGGACTACAGAAGCGGGGAAAGGCCATAATTGGAATATATACATAATTGGTTGGCTCTGGAGCTTGACTACTTGGCTGCATGGTGGTCCAGGAATGACTCACAACCATCCAGGCTGAATCATAGCCACAAGGTGGCTACAAGACAATACCAGGACCCCAACCTTAAATTAGTTAAGGACACACCCAGGCAAATTCCCTAGTTCTCTGTGTGAGTATAATCTACTTTCAGCCACCTCTTCCTGTGAGCAAACTGCCGCTCCTCAGGTTTGTCCTATGCATAGCCATAGTGTTGGTTTGAAGATCAGAAAGAATTCAACTGGCGTCTAAACTTCTGTCAAGACTCAAAATGTAGACCACAACCTTCCACAAAACCAAGTGCTTTAGAATTTAAGCTCTAATACAATATCCAGAAATCTTGCTAAACTGTTGTTGTTGTTGTTGTGTGCTGTCAAGTCAGCTCCAACTCATAGGGACCCTGTGTACAATAGGACAAAACACTGTCTAGACCTGTGCCATCCTCACAATGGTTGCTCTGCTTGAGCCCATCGTTGCAGCCACTATCGCGGTCCATCTTGTTGAGGGACTTCCTCTTTTTTGCCGAACATCTCCTTTACCAAGCATAATGTCCTTCTCCAGGGACTGGTCCCTCCTGACAACTTGACCAAAGTACGAGAGGCAAAGTCATGCCATCCTTGCTTCTAAAGAGCATTCTGGTTGTACTTCCTCCAAGACAGATTTGTTTTTCTGAAAGTCTGTGGTGTACTTCCATAGTGATACTGCCTCGGAAACCCAAGGAGGGGTCACTATGAGTCAGGTCCTACTTGACAGCACATAACAACAACAACAACAACAATATTTAATATTCTTCGCTAACACCATAATTCAAATGCATCAATTCTTCTTTGGTTTTTCCTTATTCTTTTCTGCAAAATCCTGATGACCTTGATCTTCAGGATGGCTGAACAGGGTACAAACCTGGGAGATAAAGTCTGGGGCAGGTCCTTAGCCTGGTATCCATGGCCTTCCCAAAGAGTATATGGATAGGATTCAGGAGGTCCATAAACTTGGGTAGGAAAAAAATACCATCATTCTTTTCACTACCTTTTAAATGAATTTTAACATGTCCTTTAATTATAAATGTGGACAAGAAACCACAGTGTTAGCAAGACCTGTAACTTAATCATCATTTGAAATCCCAGATATTTTCATATTACCATTGTTGTGGATACTTTGAAGCATCACTTCTGCTTATTACTGCTTTGAAATTACAGTAATTAGGCATTCTTCAGTATCTGGTTAGCAAATATATTAGTAAAGAAACTCATATATTACTATACCATAACTTAAAAATATATATCTATAACTACATTTCAATATAATTGATTTCCTTATGATGCTAAGTATTTCATGCATTTATCAACATTATTCTAGAAAGAGGGATCCATGGCAGAGAAAAGATTAAGAACTCATCTAATGTTTTCCAAAGGTAAAGAATCCAATAAAAAGATCTTCATATACATCTGAGACTCCAAGAAGTTTGGCCTCAGTATAGATAAAATCCTCCCATGGAGAAGGTGGAATCAAAGCAACTCACCTTAATTTGACTTTGGTACTGGGTGGAAGAAAAAAAAAATCACCCTAGCAATTAACTATAAGTCAGTCTTCAGGCAGGTTTTTAGTCCAAATTCACACCACTTGTGTAATTCTTTGGAACATGTTAGCCAAGGAAGCAAGCCTCTTTATCCACATCCAGGTCCAAATTAATACCCAGGTTAAGAAGCTGGCTTTACACCAGAGAACAATGCCAAGAGGTTTGGAAAATAAACATGGAGACCAACCAAATGAAAACAAATAAAGCCTATTTATTCAGATCCTGCTATAGTAAGGGAGTTCGTCACCATCAATTGCATTGGGCAGAGACTCAAAGGCAACAGGAGAATAGGAAAGGTTTATCACAGGAAAAGGGGAAGACTACATGAGGTCTCCATTGTTGTTATTTGCCATCCAGTCAGACCCGACTCACAGCGACCCCTCCTTGGGTTTCCGAGGCAGTATCACTACAGAAGTAGATTGCCCAACCTTCCTTCTGAGGAGTGGCTGGTGGGTTTGAACCGCCAGCCTTCTGCTTAGCAGTCAAGTGCCTTAGGCACTATGCTACCAGAGCTCCTACAGGGACACTGGAGGTGGGCAAACTAGAAGTGGGACATTCTGTGTAACTGTCTGGAAAGCATATATGAGTTCTTCTGGTTGGGCTGAGTTGGAAGTGGGAAGCAAAAATTAGGGACACTGGCAGTCCCTGACCAAGTTCTGACCATCTGGACAGATTGCTGCAGATGGTGGGTCAGAGTCCTGTTGTCATAGATGGTCTGGCTTCTGTCCATTTGTATATTCAGTCTCTCACAGTGATTTTAGCAGGGAACCTCAGGAAGAGCATAGAGTGTGAGAAGAAGCCCCCAAATTTCAAGGAAAAAAATAGAGATCCTAGAAAGGGTTACAAAACTTTCACTAAGAGATGTCAAGAGCGCAACATTAAATGAAGTCGAAGAGACAGGAACGTTCTTTGATGGAACAAGGTGGGAAGAGAGGACTTCAGCAAAGCAAAGAAGCAGGAAGGACAACTTTACCCTTGAAAATGAAAGGGCAGGTGTTGCCCAATTTAGCAGTTGCTTTTGATGCTTTCCTCTCTCTCATGTTTCCTTGTTCAGTCACCAAAGTCTGTTCATTCGTCCAAACTATCTCTTGTGTCTGACCTAGATGTCCATTTTTGTTGCTACCTCTCTAGTTCCGGACACTATCATGTGTCACCCAAAACAGCTTCATAGTTTTCATCCCTGCCTCCATTCTTTCATTCTTTTTTCTTTTTTATTAGGATTTGGGTGAAGATTTACAGAGTAAATTCACTTTTCATACAGCAGTTCACATCTACTTTGTCTCATGTCATTGACCAAAATT
>NW_006921729.1:3383728-3459720 GCF_000298275.1 Orycteropus afer afer
CCCCGCCTCCTCTCTTTCATTCTTTTTAGATCACTTTCCACTCAGCAGCCAGAGTGAGCTTTCAAAATCAAATCTGACCACCACCACCCATAAAGTGGTCTTGCAAAAAAAAAAAAAAAAAAATCACATCAAACCTCTAGACAGAAAATTATCAATTGACAGGAAAGATAGGGGACAGGGGAACATGTTAAACTACCCACAGAGGTGCATTCAGCAAATCCAGATTGTGAAAAAGTACAAAACAAAAAACCCGTTTTCCTCAGCATATAAATAGCAAGGGGGAAAAAAAGAAGGAAACCTACTGAGTAACAGGGACTTAAAACACATATCTGCCAATCACAATGCGTGGACATTTTTGGATTTAGATTCAAACATTTACAGCATTTATGAAAGAGAATGGAAATTTGTACTGACTTGATAATATTAAGGAATTATTTAAATTTTCTTTTGTGTTTCATAACTGAACGTGGTTGACTATTGATGCCCATAGGTTTGTTGGGAGGATGTGAGGGCATTTTTTCCTGAGAACTGAAAGGCAATTCTCCTGCTAAGCATGGTGGGGAAGAGTTGGGTAGGGTTAAGGATGGCGGTGAAGGCTTGAAAGAGCTGCTGTAGAGGATGGGAGAAGATGACTAGTAGCACTCAGAACACTTGTCAAGCTGCCTCGAGGCCCAGATGATGCCAGAGGCCAAGAATGTGCAATTTTCTTCAACATTGCCTGGTAGTCTGAGCTCCTGGAGAGGGAAGCCCACCTGGGTTGGGCTGGGTGTTTTCCATTGGGTATAAGATGTCAGGAGTTGAGTGTAATACCTAGAGGGTAGATAAAGTGATGGGAAAGAAATGGAACCAAAGGAAGTGCAGGGGGACCCTAGATGGGTCTCAATGAGGTCTTAGAATTTAGTAGGAGTGGAGAGATGGGAGGCAAAGAACATGTGGGGCAGAGGGGATTAGGATTCAGAGGTAGAATAATGGTGACAAGGTCTAAGAGCAGAGCTGAAGCAGAGATGAGGCAAAGGTCACTGGAGATGAAGAGGTCAAGGAGCTGTATTTCCACAGATACAATTATGAGGTCCTCATTTGGGTGCTTTAAAGCACATCCTGGCTGAGGAGGTGAATGTGAAATCTTTACATGTGCTGGACCCAGGATCCCACATGGAGACTCAAGAGTATCCTCAGGGAGCTGCTGCACTGTCCTGAGCCTTGGCAGGGCCTGGTGAGCCACATCCTGGAAGTCTGAGGCCAGTGTCCTGTGGACTTGTTTCTGCAGACATGCAGGAACCCAGAAGCTACTCCTGTCCTGCTAAAGGGGCAAGGAGGCCACATGTTCTGACCTTCTCTAACTGCACAAGAGGAAGACAGAATCACCATCAATAGCCCAAGGCCTATCCCTGTGAGGCCAGACATGCTGCCTCCCTCCAGCCCTTTCACCAACCCTGACACCAACCGTTCCTCCCGCAGCACTCACCACCCTTCTGCTAGATTCGGTAATTCACTGCAGTGGCCACACAGAACTCACAGATTATGGAGTTTATTAGGGAAGCACCAGTCTACAATTCAAGTTCAGGAAAAACACTCAGTCTCTCTCAGCCCACCGTCTCTCAGCCAGCAATCTCTCACAGTCTCTCTCCCAGCAGTGCATGTCCCTTGGTGTGTCTCTCAGCAATGCGTGTCTCTTGCATCTCTTTCCCAGCAGTGCATGTCTCTCAGGAGCATGTTTCTCTCAGCAGCACTCAGCAACACGTTCTTCTCAGCCAGCAGTCAGAGTTCTGCCTCTAGGAGGCCTCCTTTTGAGCCTGGCAGAGTGGCCAAACTAACCAATCATAGCATCAGAATTCTAAGCACCTGAGAGAGAGCGAACTTCCCAGAACATTGCTTTGTGCCACACCCAACAGAAATAACCCAGGTGGATAACTTTTACAATCAGAAGCTCCTCAGTTGCTCACAGCAAATTCCACCACGGAGTTTACAAAGACTTATGGCTAGAAAAGCCACACCAGGTAATTTACTACACAGCATGTCCCCTCTATAGACCTCCTTGTGAGGAGGCCTTATGACTGTAGTGGCTGGGCTTAGGCAGAGTTCAACATTGTGCTTTCAATTCTTTATATTTTTAAAAAAGGTTTTTTTCTGATTATGTTTTTTCAAGAGGTTGCCTTTTTCTCTGGTTTCAAAGACCAGTTCTTGAAATTATTGATCCATTTTGTGCTTTTCCTGTTTTCTCATTTTTGTCTTTTTTTTTTTTTTTTTCCTTCTTCCTGGTTTCCTGCAGATGCATGCTTTCCCCACTCCCACCCCCCAACTTCCTGAATCATGTCTGGTTGGTTACTTTATTTTCACTCTTTAGTGAAAGCATTTGGGGATATGCATTTACTTCTGAGTGCTTTCTAAAGGTTCTGATAAGGATGCTTTTATTTTCCAGCTTTTTAAATAGTGTGTTTTATTTTTGTTTACTTTTTGACCCACTAATTTACAGCTTGAGATTCCTCTCTGCCCCATTTATTGCTATTATTTTTGTTTATTTTCTTTTTCTTTATTCATTTAGTCTAAAACTTAAAAACGTTCAGCAATAAGAGTAAATTTAAATGCCCACACCATTCCTTAACCACCAGTTTCTAAATCCCACTCCCAGCGGTCACTGTTATTGATAACTTGGAGTATATCTTTTCAGACCACTCTTTCCATTTTTAAAAAAATTTTTATTGTGATTTGGATGAAAGTTTACAGAGCAAATTCATTTTCCATACAGCAGTTCATACACATTTTGTCTCACAACATTGATGGCAATTCCCCAAATGTAACAGCTCTCTTCCTACTTCCTCCCTATAGTTACCTCTTCCCTGTGTCCTCCTTTCCTATGCATTCCTGCCCTCTAAGCTATCTCCATATGCAAACACCACCCTTCTGTTCTCCCATGATTGATGGCTCCAAGGAGTGTACCTACCTGATGTAAATGTTCAGCTCATATGCTTGTCTAGTGTTTGGCTGGAAGCCACAGGAGTGAGTTCAGTTCCAGACCTGAAAGGCAGCTAGGGGCCATAGTCTCAGGGATCTCACTAGACTCTATCAGACCAGCAAACCTGGTTAGACTTTTCTTTCATGTATAAAGAAATACTCAGCTTAATTTTCTGCCTCAACTTCTCATGGAGTTGAGAAGGGCAGGACCCAAGGGATGAATGCAGCAAAAGCAGAAAAACTGAAGATAGCAACGAACAACATCTAATTTTCCTAAACCAAGTTTGCTTCTAGGATGAGTGCAAATACATAAACAGCAGGTATATTCACTCTATAGTGAAAATAAGTGCTTTCTCCTGTGAGCTCTACAGAATTTTCACACTTTGATGTTTGCTCAAAAGTCATCTAACTTTTCTCCAGATATAAAAATAAAATCAGCTTTTCAAAAAAGTTTAACCTCAGTTGTATGAGTTACTTATTTAATTGGAGGCAGGACCTCAAATTTAGACAAATAAACCTGTTTGCCCTGCTAGAGGCCATAGTACAAAAGAATTTTTCAAGTTCATTACAGCTTCCTAATGATCTTACAAAGAGTTACAAATTTTTACAACAAACAGAAGAAATAATTTCCAACATATTTCAAAATTAAATCTTCTATGTATATTAGCTCTGGTAGCATAGTGCCTAAGGCACTTGACTGCTTATCAGAAGGGTGGCAGTTCAAACCCACCAGCCACTCCTTGGAAGGAAGGTTAGGCAATCTACTTCCGAAGTGATACTGCCTCAGAAACCCAAGGAGGGGTCGCTATGAGTCAGATCTGACTCAACGGCACATAACAACAACAACAACATGTATATATTAATTATAAAATTTCAAATAGATTCAATTAATCCATGAATCTGAATTGTAATTGATTTGTCTATTTCATTCCCTAATTTCTACTTATTTTTGGTTCAGTGCTTTTACTTTCTGTCTTGGAAGTAGAAGATATAGTATTTAAAACTATCAATATACTCCTAACTTATAAAACTACTCATTTAGAAAAAATATATATAAGCCTGGGTAGTTCTCAATAGTCATCAATATTAAGGAACACAGATTTAGGCTGGCTGGGATTAAAAAAAAAAAGTCAACCAGTCTGAGAGAGTTAAGAAGCAAAGATGTCACTTTGAAGACTAAGGTGCACCTACCCCAAGGCATGGTGTTTTCAATCACCTCTTATGCATGTGAAAGCTGGACAATGAATAAAGAAAACCAAAGAAGAGTTAATGCTTTTGAGTTGTGCTGGTGAAGAATACTGAAAATATCATGGACTGACAGAAAAACAAAGAAATCTGTCCTGGAAGAAGTACAGTCAGAATGCGCCTTGCAAGTGAGAATGACTAGACATCGTCTTACCTACTTTGGTCATGTTGTCAGAAGGGACCATTCCCTAGTGAAGGATATCATGCTTGGTAAAGTAGAGGGTCAGCGAAAAAGGGGAATATCCTTAACAAGATGGATTGAGACCGTGGCTGCAACGATGGGTTCAAGCACAGCAAGGATTGTGAGGCTGGTGCAGGGCCGAGCAATGTTTCATTCCATTGTACACATGGTCGCTATGAGTCGCGAGCCCACTCGATGGCACCTAACAACAACAACAGTCTGGTATTTTTGCATTCACAGATTAAAATATATTGGAATTTTAAGATGATGCATCTTTATAAAGAAAGTATATTTTCTTCAGGATTTCTTCAAAGAATAAGATTTATTCTGAGAAAATCATGTTGCAGGTGGTTGTGAACTTTAAAGACTGGAGAGATATTCTGGTGTTGTTTTATCAGAGACCAGAGTATAAGAACGGAATTTATATTTGTGTCTATTTTTCTATTTCACCATGAATTTTCACTACTATAATTACCGAATGAAAAGTTTTTCTTTTCTGAAAAACTAGTCTCTAGCTTGTGGTTACTCTCAGATAGATTAGTTTTCACTGAATTCTGTGTTATAATGTAATTTATTCAGCTGAAGAACACCTAGATTCAAACAAAGATTAATGATTCAAAAATCAAAGACCTTGTTAATAGAAGAAAATATAGGCAAATATCTTTGTAGAAAAATATCTTTGTAGGATAATATTCTTGTCACTGTGGGTGGGAAGAACTTCTTAAACAAGATGAACTAGCATAGACAATAAGGTGCAAATCTGAGATTTAATTATATTCAAATGAGAGGTTTCCAGTTAACAGAGAGCAAAATGGGAAAAGTTAGCAGATACATGACATATTGGAAGAAGTTATTTGAAATATCTAAAACTAACGGGATTTATATCTTGAAATAAACTTCTGAAATCCACAGGAAAAAGACAAAAATATCCAACTAGGAAATGGGCAAAGTATATAACCATGTTTATATACAACAATTCAGCAAATGGGAACTCTCAAATGGTTAATGAATATATATGAAACAAAAAAAAAAAAAAATAGCTTGCTGTCGGCGAGTTGGGTCGGACTTGTAGTGACCCCTTCTTGGGTTTCTGAGGTGGTATCATTATGAAAGTAGATTGCCCAATCTTCCTCCCGAAGAGTGGCTGGTGGGTTTGAACCACCAGACTTCTAGTTAGCAGTCAAATGCCTTAGGCACTATGCCACCAGAGCTCCTGAGTATATATGAAGAGATACTTAAATTCATCAGTAATGAAAAAAAAAAAATGTCAATTAAAACAACAGTGAGAATTCACTCCTCACCTATTTTCCAGTTGCCATAGGACTGATTCATGGTGATGCCATGTGTCAGAGTAGAACTGTTCTCCATAGAGTTTTCAATGGCTGTTTTTTCAGAAATAGATCACCAGGCCTTTCTTCGAAGGCATCTCTGGGTAGATTTGAACCACCAGCTGTTTAGTTTGCAGCTGAACATGTTATCTGTTTGCACCACCTGGGGCTCAGAAAGATAAGAGAATGCCAAGTACTACAGGATGTCAGCAGCCCTGATGGCACCCAGTGGTTAAGGCAGTCAGCTGCTAACCAAAAGAATGTCTATTCCAACTCACCAGCCACTTCATGGGAGAAAGATGTGGCAATCTGCTTCCATAAAGATTGGAAAACCCTACAGGGTTGCTATGAGTTGTAACCTACTCCATGGAAATAGGATAGGATGTAAGGTAGAGGTACTCTTGTGCATTCCAGGTGCAGGCTGACATAGCCATCCTAAAGAGCAATTTAGTACTCTTTGGTCCAATTAATTATCCACACTATGGAGAAAAGATTGAACTTGTCAAAGATTTCATTTTACTTGGATTCATAATAGATGCCCATGAAAGTAGCAGTCAAGAAATCAAACTATGTATTGCATTGGGAAAATCTGCTGCAAAAGATGTCTTTAATGCGTTAAAGAGCAAAGATGTCCCTTTGAGCACTCAGCTGCACCTGACCCAAGCCATGGTCTTTTTAAATTTGCTTCATGTGCACGTGAGAGCTGGGCAGTGAATAAGGAAGACCTCGGAAGAACTGATGCATTTGAATTGTGGCACTGGCGAATATTGAATATACTATGGACTGCCAGAAGAATGAACAAATCTGTCTCAGAGTGGAAGTACAGCCACAATGCCCCTTAGAAGTTAGAATGGCTAGTCTTCATCTCTTGTACTTTGGTCATGTCAGAAGGGACCAATCCATGGAGAAGAATACCATATTGGGTAAAGTAGAGGGTCAGCGAAATAGGGAAAGACCCTCAGATTGATGGATTGACACAGTGGCAGTGATGATAGGCTCAAGCATGGCAATGACTGTGAGGACCTGGCAGTGTTTCATTCTGTTGTACGTGGGGTTGATGGTACTTAACAACAACAGCGTCAGTCCTACTCTTGGATAGAAAGCCCAGAAACATTTTCTCACACAGGTCCATAGGGCCATGGATGAGGACGTTCCATCAAGTGGTGTTTGTATTAGTGCAGAACAGGAGTACATCAAGCTGTCACTCACTAGAGGACTGGATAGTAAAGTATGGTGTCTATACATTATCAGGTGTGATGGAGCAGTCAGAAGCAACAAACTGGATCAGAAGTTTGATCTCATTTTACAGCACCCTTACTGTCACAATTTTTTATGGGGCTCCTGTTGTTGTTGCTAGTTGCCATTGAGTCAGCCTCAGCTCATGGTGGCCCAGGCATAAGGGAAGGAAATGCTGCCTGGTCCTGTACCATCCCCATGATGAGTTGTATAAGATCATTGTTATCCATAGGATTTTCGTTGGCTGATTTTTGAAAGTAGATTGCCATACCTTTCCTCCTACTCTCAGTCTGGAAGCTATGCTGACACTTGGTCAGCATCATAGCAACATGCAAGCTGCCACTGACGGACAGGTGGTGACTGCACTTCAGGTGCATTACCCAGAGAATCAAACCTGGACTCCCTCCTGGAAGGTAAGAATTCTACACTGAACCACCACTGCCCTCTAATGGTGCTCCTCAATCAAAAGAAATGTCTAACTGTTCTGCTTTGTTTATAGTTAGGTCCACATGGCATAATACATCCTTATGTCCTAACAAAATAATAATAATAATACACATAAATTGAAAAATAAAATTGTATTTCATTTCATTCTTAAATAACCAGAATTAGTTACTAAAAGGATCTGTGTGCCTGTTGGGCACTGCATAACTTCTCAAATCTTGGAATCAGATTGGGCACTGGCATCCTTTTTTCCTGTTTCACCTTGATTTTCATGCAGTACTTGCTTATCCCTGCGACTACTGAAAACCCAGTTTTGCAAAGATAGGATATTATAGAAAGAAATGTAGCATGATCTAATGTTGGAACTGCGAACTGCCTCAAGTCACATGGTGTCTGACAGATGTTCAGCATCATTATTTCCCTAGAAAGTTAAAAATATCCTGCATCACCCCTATGGGTTCCCTGCAGCTTCCCAGAGCACCTTGCTACACAGATTGGGAAACACATATGCACATAACACTATGAACAAATCTAACAGTGCTGAATAAAAAAAGCACTTAACAAAGTAAGGTCTATGCGGCTCCACTGAGTCTGTTTTTGCTGAGGTTGCATGACCTGGCTCTTCACTGCTCTACCTGGTGGAAACGTTTCCATGTAGCATTAGACTCTGCTGAGTCCCACCTCCCAGAAAGGCTCCTTTGTTGGTTTGCACCACAGCCCCTTCTTACAGCCTCTTCCTGTGTCTTTGACTTGTTCTTCACAGTTTCCTGTGGGGTTTCCAACTGACCCATTAGGAGCCCTTTCTGCACAATTAACCCACTCCTGTTGAGAGTTGATAACTCCCAAATTATTGTTTTCAGCCTAGACCTCTTTCTTGAGCTGCAGACCGTCAGCCTTTGAAAACCCTGTGGAGAATGGTTCTACTCTGACACACACAAGGTTGCCATGAGTCAGAGTCAACAGCAATTAGTTACTAGTTTAGGAGGCTCTGAAAACCACGTGGATTGGAGAGGGAGGAAGCAAAGGTCACGCTGGGGTTTCTGGCTTAGGCACTATAACTGTTGATGCATAACAAAACACCCACAAAACTCAGTGGTTTAAAACCATAATCTTTTGTTGTCGCTCACATGTCTGCAGGTCAGCTGGGGGTTGGCTGATACAGGCAAGGCTCAACTGGGGTAGCTCTGTTCCACTTGTCTTTCATCCTCCTCTTGGGACCAGCAGGGAACCCTAGGTATGTTCTTTTCATGAAAGCACAAGACAGCAAGCAGAAATGTATGAGACCTCTGATGGTCTAGGCTTGGAAGAGGCACATGGCACTTCTGTCTCCATGCCACTGGCCCACGGTTAAGGAAGGAGTGGGAATGTGGCCACTGTGCGAATGGGGCTTTAGGGAGGGGTAAGAAATTGGGACCAAGAATGCCACAATCTATTATAGGCCCACTAGGTGGAGGGTGGTTCCATTCTCTGAGTTAGGACACATGGGAGAAGCAGGCTTGGCCACAGTAGGCTTTAGGGGCCTGGGACATCTGACTGGAGATGCTGAACAAGCAGTGGGATAACACGTTCAAAGTACATGAGATGAAGTCTCACAATCCTCACTTCTAAGGAGCATTTTGACTACTTCTTCCAATTCAAATCTGTTCATTCTTCTAGCAGTCCATGATATATTCAATATTCGTCACCAGTACCATAACTCAGAGGACTTCTAGAGCTTCCTGAGTATCTCTTGAATCCTACTCTTTGTCCTCAGCACCTCTACCCTAGTTCAGGGTACCATCTTCCATAGGCTTCCTGCAACCACATTCTAACTGATTTTCCCTTCCTCCCCTTTGCCCCCATTCTCCACACAGCATCCTGAGTGATCTAATATTGCAAATCTGATCACATGACTCCTCTGCAGTGAGTCTTCTTCACCCTCGGGCCAGGGTTCAGTTAGAGCCTGGATGAAAGACTTGCTGTATACTGTGGGCAGGCTGGTCATTAAGGAGAAATACCTCCAGGCGTTTCTGCTTTGTACCCAAGTCCAGTACAAAGGTTTCCTTAATAGGTTCTGTACAGGGAACCAGTTTCAAGCTCAGAGCATGTTGAATGAAGTCCAGCCTCAGGCCACAGTGATTCCAGCTAGGTAGCACTGCCACAGTGATTCCTGGAACATCATCTTCTACTGAGTTAATAGGGAGAAGAAGGGTGGTGGGGAGCAGGAGAGGCATCCCACAACTTGGAAACAAGATTTGTCTTCATTCCTTGACAATGAATGTGCAGTCTTCTTATGTAGGCAAATGGGTCCTCAGATCTCTAGTTCTCCTAATGGTTGCAGTGAAAGGGCAGTTACATCAAAAGAAAGGACTAGTCACCAGAATGGTAGGTGCTACAGCCCATAGAGAAGGGCATATCTGAAGAAGAGAAGTCTCCCTGTGAAGCAACCTAGGAAAGAACTAGTGGCCTTGGCCCTCAGGAGACATTTGTATAATGCCACACGCCTTCTCACAGGCTGCCCGGTGAATCTCTCCATCACACTTTTCTTATTTAGTAGAATCTAGAGTCAGATTTCCTGGATTTGGACTTAGCTCTGCCACTGATCTTGAGACCTTGGACCAAGGTAATTAACTTATCCATGCTGTAGTTTCTCATTCTGAAAAGTGGGAATAATAATTCATACAAAAAATGAATCGATATTGGAAGAAGTCAGCATAGTGGTTTGAGGGTTATTGACTGTAAAGGGTGTGAGGAAAACTTCTGGAGTGCTGAAAATGTTGTCTTGATCTCAGTAGTGTTTGCACAGTATATACATAGAGAAAATGCCATCATGCACTTTATACCCCATACTGTATTTTGTACCCCAATATAGTATTTTTAAATAAAGAGAATAATAATACCTACCTACCAGCATCGTTCTGGGGATCAAATGGGGTTAGTAGTCAATAAATACCCCTTACCTGGTATCCAGTGTGTGACTATTATCACAATGTGCTGTACTTGCTGGGGGTGTGTCCCCACTGAGCTCTAGATATCTTGGAGGGCAGGGACTTTGCCAGCTTCCGGTTTCAGCAATAAAGATCTGGTCTGGAGTCAATGCAATTCACAATACAGCAAGGGAGAGAAACAGGCTCTGACAGGCTGAGAGGCTCCTGAGAGGGGCATCTCATCTAAGTGTGTGTGTGGGTGTGTGTGTGGGTGGGTGAGTGGGTGGGCGTGCTTCCAGTCCTAAGGACAAGAAGGATGCCACCTGGTGGAATGAGGCGAAGGGGAAGTGTTTGAAGCCAGGGAAATAGCTTCAAGAAGAAAGGGAGCAAGTCTCTTTTTGGTTCTTGTTCATTTTCACCAAGCCCGACACACATTAGACCATCAGTACCAGCTGATTGCAGGAATCACTGAGGTTCTCTGTGGGGACATATGGAACTCTGGTTTTTAATACTGGCATGTGGCACATGTCAGAGTTTGGGAACCAAACAGATACGCTGGGTCAGGACAGGGCCTATCGCAGACCAGTGTTTCTAAGGCTAGGACACATCTTTCCGCGAGCCCCCAGTCATAGCTATAGGTGGAAAGCTGACTCCAGTACTCAAGAGACAGCCATGGGGTATCCAGGCTCCGGGCTACTAGAGAGACCGGCGTAAAGTTGAAACTTCCGGCCCAGGCGTCCTCCGAGGGAGGCCAACTGCATTAGAGGAAGACCTTTGCAGTGAGCAGATCTGGATGGTGAGGAGGTGAAGAAGGGTGGGTTTCTGACGCTGCACTGGGGACGCCCGGTCCGTCCTTCACACAGGTGCAAAGCCCCAGGCCGTGAGGCTGGCTACGAGACCGCGCTCCCGTCCCCTGCAGGCGGCGCCAGAGCGCAAGCCTGGCCTCGTGACACGGGTCCAGGAGTCCGGCAGGGCGGGGCGAGGGGCGGGCCCGGGCGTCGCTGGGCGTTGGAGCACAGCGACTGTCGCGCCGCAGGAAAGACGGTCGAGGAGACACGCTGCAGGACCCTCTGCAGCTATGGCTGAGCCCGCCGCCCGCAGCTGCTGCCTGGGCTGGGATTTCAGCACGCAGCAGGTACCGTCGCGGGGAGCTGGGGTTCAGAGGGTCGCACCGCCTGCGCGACGCTGAGCGGGCTGCCGGGGACCAGGCCACTGGGAACGCTGGGCCGACCAGCGGCGTGTCTCACTCACGAGATTCTCCGGGACCTGGCTCTCCTGGCGTTTGCCCTGCCAGGGTCGTCGCAGCATGCAGATGAAGTCCTCACCTGGAACTTGGCCCTCCCCGAAACGTCGGGCGCCCCCCGGCGGGAATCTGTGGGCACTTGGCCGGGAAGTGCCCAGAGAGGTGTGGGGAGCCCGCGGGTTCGTGCGCCGTCTTGGGCACCGAAGGACGGGGCCCAAAGGAACGCAGCTACAGTGAAACTGGTCAACAGACAGGCATGGGAAGGCGAGCACACATGCGTTACCAGTGACCTGGAAACAGATCACCCCTTGAAACCTTTATTTTTCTTTTTTAAGTGAAATGGTCACAGTGCACTAGTGAACTTTGCCTGTCCATGTGACAGCCTTCGTTTGGCACCAGTGTGCCCAGGACAGCGAGCCCAGGACTACCAGCAGAAGTATGGGCTGTGCTGCTCCCAAGACCCCACAGACAAAAGAGCAGAATCAAAATGTACTTTCTTTGCGTGATGGGCTAGAATAACTCTTTCTTTTTAAAAGTACCTGAGAAATAAACATAGTTTCGTTCAAACCTCTTTCTCAAAGGAGTTTGGAAGGCAGCCCTTGGCCACTCTGTGACCTCACCATCCTGTGGTCCTGTGGTTCCCCAAATTGATTTGAATTGTTAAAACTGTTTCCCCATCTGTCCAGGAAAGGAGGTGTATCCCTGAGTTTGATGGTCCACTATAATGAGACATTATGTGTCTCTGTACCTTGAATGGAGTCTGTGGGGATAGCCAGCAGGCCTTGGTTGGTTCCTCAGATGTCTGCGGGTGTGGACCACCAAAGACGGCTCTAAACCTGCCTTCCATTCCTTCCCCTTTAGAACTTTCTTGGTCTGCTTAAAGAGCCCTGGTGGCACAGTGGTTAAACATTCCACTGCTAACCAAAAGTTTGGCCCACCAGCCACTGCTCAGGAGAAAGATGTGGCAGTCTGCTTCAGTAAAGATTACACTCTTGGAAACCCTGTGGGGGAGTTCTATCTGCTCTGTCCAATGGGGTTGCTTTAAGTCAGAATTGACTCAGTGGCAATGGCTTTGGGTTGATTTTTGATTTGGGCCAGCTTGCCAGGTACAGGAACCAACTTATCTGTGAATATCTACCTCAGGAAGGTCATGGCTTTGGCTATTTGGAGTGTATAGTTTCCTTGAGATACATGGATCTTTCTACTTAGCCTCAGCTGCCTCATTTTACTAAAATCTTTGAGTATGTCCCCAAATAAGGCCTCTGTTGATACGATTACAATGATGTACCCATGTTTTCAAAGAGGTCTCCCAGCTGAACTACTCCTTGGGTGCTGGGCCTCACCTGGTGATGTTAGTACCCCCATGCTAATATCGACATTGAGGAAAATACTATCTGCCACATTTTAAAATGCCTTCCAGGTGAAAGTTGTTGCTGTTGATGCAGACCTGAATATCTTCTATGAGGACAGTGTGCATTTTGACAGAGATCTTCCAGAATTTGGGTATGTACCATGTGGAGGGAGGCAATCAGTTTAGAGGTCTGAGCCAAACACTTTATTAAGATAATCATTAGGGCACAAAAGAAGCTGGGAAAGATATTCCAAAAATACAGGAGAACTGTGGTCTTTGTATTAAACACATGAAGGCAGTGCCCCTCTCCAAATACTGAGGTGAAGCCTCCCCACCACAATACTCCAAACATGGCAGGAAACGGGCACTCTGCTCTAACTCAGAGGGTCAGGGCCACCGTGCATTAGGAAGGACAGGGGTGTTGAGTCTTCTTTCTTTCAACACAAAGCCACCAGAGAGAAAAGTTGGGTTAGAAAGGCAACCGCCACACCTCTTCCTCTCTCAGGCCAGGGGGCTGGGACTTGGAAGGACTAGTTCATTTTGCTGCCTTCTCCTGTTTGTCTTTTCCAGGTGGTCCTGTCACTGAGGTGGGGAGTGGAGATGGGGAGGGGGAGAGAGTCTTGTCAGAAGTCTTCAATGTTCACCTCTATAGAATCTAAGAGGTCAGCCGCTGCTCACCAGGGGAAGAGTAGCTACTTGGTTGCTTGTCTGTGTCTTGCCACTCTTCGCTTGAGTCATCTTGAATAGCCAGCCCTTCCTCTTCCTCTTCCTCCATTAAGCTGAGTCGGGTTAGCCGATTGCCCAGTCCAGGACCTGAAGAGTGAAGTGGAGTGTGGAAATGCTGTGGACCTGAGTATCTGGGCCACTGGGTGGGTGTCTGAAAGGGGCTGGCTGGGAAGCCCGAGGCCAAGTGCTCTTCTGGGCCCTTACCTTTGGGTCAGGAGTGGTGGTTTTGATAGAATCTTTCTCCTGTGCCTGAAATATTCCATCCCAATTCCTTCCTTCCTTCCTTTCATTCATTCATTCATTCATTCATTCATAGGTCAGTTGAAACAAACTTTGTTCCAGGTACTATTCTAGATGCTAGAGATTCAATGGTGAACCAAAAACTTCCCATTGATTGAGAGGCTTATGTTAGATAATCTCACAAAAGAATACTTAGTTATAAACTCAAAGAAGGGTTGTAAAGGAAAGGAACTCACTTTTCCAAGTGCTTACTATGAAGGAATGTGATCCAGACTGGGGTGGGGTGGGGCTTAAGGGGGTGTTCCTAAGGGAATATTGCTTAAGCTGACATTTGAATGAGGGGGATTAGCCAGGTGATGGAAGGGAGAGAGTATTCCAGGTAAAAGGGCAGTGAGTACAGAGGTCCTGTGTCTGTAAAGAGCATTCATTGTGGCTAGGGAGCTGAGACAGAGTGGAAGCTGGACTGGGCCATGTAGGCCGTGGTATGGAGTTTGTCTTTATCCTAAAAGCTATAGACAGCCACTGAAGTGTGTGTTTGTGTGTGATACATTGTGTTTGTGTTTTGAAAAGATCTCTCTGGGTGCTGTAGGGAAACAGTGGGGATGTAGGGCTGGAGTCAGTGTTCTCTACTTGCCTAAGCTAGAAGCTTAGATCACTGATTTGAAATCTTTCTTTTTTTCTAATATATGTATTCAATGTTACAAATTTCCCTCTAAGCACTGCTTTTTTGCAATGCACAATTTTTTTTTTTTTTAAATTGTGATTTGGATGAAAATTTACAGAGCAAATTCGCTTTCCATACAGCAGTTCACATACACTTTGTCTCATGATATTGACCACAATTTACCACAATGCGACAGCTCTCCTCCCACTTCCTCCTGATAGTTACCTCATCCCTTTGTCCATCCCTCAATGCACTCCTGCCCCCTGAGCTGTCTCCCTGTGGATAAGCAGCCCTTCTTTCTCCCATGATTGTTCTCTCCAGGGAGTGTATCTACCTCAGGTAAATGTTCAACTCATATGCCTGTCTTTTGTTTGGCTGGAAGCCACAGGTGTGGGTTCAATTCCACACCTGAAGGGCAGCTAGGGGCCATAGTCTCAGTGGTTACACCAAGTTCTATCGGACCAGCAAACCTGGTCCCTCCCCCCCTTTATTTTTTCTCCAAATGATTTTGAGTTTTGTTCCACATTGTTCTCCCTCTCTCTCCAGGATCTCCTACATAGATCCCCTTCCAAATGGTTGATAGTGGTAGCTGGGCACCATCTAGTTCTTCTGGTTTCATAGTCATAGAAGCTGCAGATCACATGGTGTACCAGTTGCTAGGACTAATTGTTTCCATGAATTTTTTGTTTTCTTCATTCTTCTTTGCTCTGGACAAGGAGAGACCCATCGTTGCATCTAGATGGCTGCTTGCAAGCTTTTAAGATCCCAGTCGCTACTCACCAAAGTAGGAGATGGAACAATGTTTTGTATAGTATGTTATGCCAATTGAGCTTGATGTCCCCTGTGACTATGGTCCTGAGCCCACAGCTTCAACTACTCTGTCCCACTTCTTGCCTGTGACCAAGAAGTGACTACAACCTTGCCCCTTGTCAGCTCTACTATATACCTAGGAATTCAGATCATACACATAAACTTATAGGACCATTGTCTGCCAACCCTATACATGTTCTTGGGCACACTCTTCGCTTCATAGACATACCTACTAGTTCAGCCTGTCCACCCATCTATCCACCTGTATACCGATGTTTGCCTTCACTGACAATGCAGTACTGTATGTGCAGATCATCTTTGTTGTCTGTACCTCCCATGTACCTCTCTATGTCTTTCTCTTCCTCAGTGCCACCATACTGATCACTCACATTTGGTACATTGCTCTTCTCTTTACCGAAATCAATACTTATCTATCTAACGGTGTTCCCTCTCCTCCCCTCCCACTCCTGGTAACCAACAAAAGAAATTTCCTTCCATAGATAAACCTTTCCTTGACATTTACAATAACGGACTAATAGAATATTTGTCCTTTTGTGATTGCCTTATTTCACTCAGCATAATGTCCTCCAAGTTCATCCATGTTATGTGTTTTGCCGATTCTATGTTATTCTTTAGCATTGCATAGTATTCCATTGTGTGTATGTACCATAGTTTGGTTATCCATTCTTCAGTTGATAGACACCTAGGTTGTTTCCATCTTTTGGCTATTGTAAATAGTGCTGCGATGAACATGGGTGTGCATATGTCTATTCTTGTCATGGCTCTCACTTTAGGATATATACCTAGTAATGGAATGGCTGAGTCAAATGGTATTTCTAATTATAACTTTTTAAGGAATCGCCATACTGCTTTCCACAGTGGCAACCCACAAATGGTAATAAGTTGTATTTTCATTGGATTCAAAATATTTAAAACTTTATCTTGAGATTTCTTTGATGTATGTGTAACTTAGAAGTAAGTTGTTTCATGTCCAAATATCTAGTGATTTCTCTGCCTTTCTGTTACTAATTTCTAGTTTCATTCCATTGTGTTCTGAGAACAGACTCTTTGTGATTTCCATGCTTTTAAATTTGTTAAAGTGTGTATCATAGACCAGAATGTGGTCTGTCTTGGTGAATGTTCCATGAGCTTAAGAATGTGAAACCTGCTATTGTTGATAAAAACCAAACCCACTGCCATTGAATTGACTCCTAGCCACCCCCATTGGGTTTCTATAGATCTTTCTGGAAGTAGTTTGCCTCGTAGTCCTCCCATGGAGCAGCTGGTGTGTTTTGAACCTCCAGCCATCTGATTAGCAGACAAAAGCCTTACCCACTATGCCACCAGAGCTCTTTGTTGTTGAATAAAGTATTCTATAAATGTAAATTACATCAAGTTGCTTGATAGTGCTATGAAGTCAGCTATATCCTCTCTGCTTTTCTGCTGGCTTGAGCTGTTAATTACTAACAGAGGAGTGCTGAAGTCTCCAGTTAATATGCTGGATGTTTCCATTTCTCTGTTCAGTTCTATCAGTTTTTGCCACAAGTATTTTGAAGATATGTTGTAGAGGTATTATCATCTTGGAGAATGACCCCTTTATCAGTATGAAGAAGTCCCTGGGTGGTATAAGCAAATTGTGATTGGCTGCTAACATAAAGGTTGGCGATTTGAACCTGGCCAGCAGTGCTGCAGGAGAATGGCTTGTGATCTGCTTCTATAAAGGTTGTTGGTTGCTGTTGAGTAGATTCCAACTAATGGTGACCCCACGTATGCAGAGTAGGGTTTTCAAGGCTGTGACCTTTTGAAAGCAGATCACCAGACCTGTCTCCCAAGGGGCTTCTGGGTGGGTTTGAACCACCAACCTTTCGGCTAGTAGTTGGCCACCTCATTGTTTTTACCACCCAGGAACTCTCTCCATAAAGAGTACAGCCAAAAAAACCCTGCGAAGCCAGTTTTACTCTGTAACACATGGGGTTGCCGTGAGTTAAAACTGACTCTGTGGCAACTGGTGTGGGTTTTTTGTTTGTTTTTGGTTTAGCAGGATAATATGCCTCTCTTTATCCCAGATAATTTTCCTTGTTCCGAAGTCTGTTTTGTGTGAAATTAATATAGCTACTCCAGCTTCTTTTGATTAGTGTTAACATGGTATATCTTTCTCCATCCCTTTATTTTTCAAAGCTTTATTGACATAGAGTTCACATACCATACAACTCACCTATTTAAAGTGTATAATTCATTGGTTTTTAGTAAATTCATAGAGTTGTGCATCTGTTATCAATTTTAGGACACTTTTATCACCTCAAGAAGATCAGTACCCCTTAGCTGTCACCTACTATCCCTCCTAACTAAACACACCCCTACTTTCTGTAGATTGGCCTACTCTGAACATTTCATATAAATGGAGCTGTGTATTATGTGGTCTTTTGTAACTGTCTTCCTTCACTTAGTGTAATGTTTTCAAGATTTATCCATGTGGTAGCATATATCGGTACTTTATTCCTCTTTATCTATGGCTAGTAATATCCCATTATATGGATATACCACATTTTATTTATCCATTCATCAACTGATGGACACTTGAGTTGTTTCCATTTTTTGGTTATAATGAATAATGCTACTATGAAGATTCTTGTTCATGTTTTTTGCATGGAAATGTTTTCATTTCTCTTGAGCTAGAATTGCTGAGTCATATGGTAACTGTTTAACATTTTGAGGACCTGCCAGACTATTTTCCAAAGTGGATGTGCCATTTTACATTCCCACCAGCAATATATGGCAATTCTGATTTCTCTACATCCTCAACAACACTTGCTATTACTTTTTTGCTTATGGCCATTCTAGTCGGTGTGAAGTAGTACCTCACCGTGGTTTTGACTTGCATTTCCCTGATAGTTAATGATGAGCATCTTTTCATGTGCTGGTTGGCCATTTGTATATCTTCCTTGGAGAAATGTCTATACCCATCTTAAAATTATGTTATTTGTGTTTTTATTATTGAGTTGCATCACTTTATTTTTAACCTGAGTTTTTATATTTGAAATAGGTTTCTTGTTGACAATATATAGGTGGGTCTTTTTTAAAATATATATACTCTGACGATCTGTTTTTTGTTGTTGTTGTCATTATATTTAACTATTCACATTTAAACTGATTATTATGTTGTTGGATTGATACCTACCATGTTTATTTTGTATTTATTGCATTTGTTCTTTGTTTTTTTTACTTTTTCTTCTAGATTTTCTGATTTTAATTGAGCAATTTATGTGATAATACTTTTATTTCCTCTCTCAAAACATCAATTATATTTCTTTTAAAAAAACTTTAGTGGTTGCCCTAGAGTTTGCATTATGTATTTTTAACTAATGTAGGTATACTTTCAATTAACACTATATACAGAATATTCCCGGCTTCTTCCTCTGGTCCCTTATGACACTGCTGTCATTTTTTCCCCTTATCCATATGCTATAATCACCCAGTACATTGTTACTACTATTACTTTAAACAGTTATCCTTTAGATTTAAGATAAATAAAAGATTTTCTTTGACCTTCATTTATTCTTTGTTTGATGCTCCTGCTTTCTTTCTTTCTTTTTTTTTTTTCACTTTATTTTATTTTATTGTGATTTGGGTGAAAATTTACAGAGCAAATTCACCTTCCATACAGCAGTTCACATACACTTTGTCTCATGACATTGACCAGAATTTACCACAATGCAACAGCTCCCCTCTCACTTCCTCCCAATAGTTAACCTCTTCCCGTGTCCATCCCTCCATGCACCCCTGCCCCCTGAGCTGTCTCCCTGTGCTAAACAGCCCTTCTTTCTCCCATGATTGTTCTCTCCAAGGAGTGTATTTACCTCAGGTAAATGTTCATCTCTTATACCTGTCTTTTGTTTGCCTGGAAGCCACAGGTGTGGGTTCAATTCCAGACCTGTAGGGCAGCTAGGGGCCATAGTCTCAATGGTTCCACCAGACTCTATCAGACCAGCAAACCTGGGCCCCCTTTTTTTTCCAAATGATTTTGAGTTTTGTTCCACATTGTTCTCCCTCTCTCTCCAGGGTCTCTTACCTAGATCCCCCTCCAAGTGGTTGACAGTGATAGCCAGACACCATCTAGGTCTTCTGGTCTCATAGTTGTATAGGCTGTGGATCGCATGATGTACCAGTCACTAGGACTAATTGTTTCCATGAATCTTTGGTTTTCTTCTTCTTCTTTACTCTGGACAAGGAGAGACCCATCATTGCATCTAGATGGCTGCTTTCAGGCTTTTAAGATCCCAGTTGCTACTCACCAAAGTAGGAGGTGGAACAATGTTTTGTGTAGTATGTTATGCCAGTTGAACTTGATGTCCCCTGTGACTATGGTCCCGAGCCCACAGGTGCAACTACTCTGTCCGTCTGGGTAGCTGGCTGTGGCCAAGAAGTGACTACAACCTTGTCCCTTGTCAGCTCTACTGTACCCTGGGAAATCAGATCATACAAATGCAGTTATAGGACCATTGTCTGCCAACCGTATACATGGTCTTGGGTATACTCCCCACTTCATTGCTCTTGCTTTCTTTATGTTGATCTGAATTTCTGACCTACATCATTTTCCTTCTCCATGAAAAACTTTTACATTTCTTGCAGAACAGGTCTGCTGAAGATGAATTCCCTTAGTTTATGTTTGTCTGAGAAAGTCTTTACTCTTGTACATTTACATTCTCCATTAGAGTCCTTAACATAGTACTTACAGTTATTTCAAATTACTTATCTGATAATTTCAACATCTGTGTTGTATGGGAGAGTCTAGTTCTGAGGCTGCTTCTGTCTTTTTAGTGTATGTTTTATCTTGCCTTTTAGCATAACTTGTAGGAGTCTCTGGGTGAGAGTAACAGTTAAATGCCTGGCTACTAACTATAAGGTTGGTAGTTTGATTCCACCCAGAGGTGCCTTTGGAAGAAAGTCCTCGCAGTCTGCTTCTAAAAAATCACAGCTGTTGAAAACTCTGTGGAGAGCAGTTCTGTTCTGAAACACATAAGATCACCATGATTCAAAACCAACTTGATGGCAGCTGGTTAGCATGGCTTACACATTTTTTAAAAAAATTTTATTGTGATTTGGGTGAAAGTTTGCAGAGAAAATTCATCTTCCGTACAGCAGTTCACATATACTTTGTCTCATGACATTGACTGTAATCTCCCACAATGCAACAGCTCTCTTCCTTCTTCCTCCCCATAGTTACCTCTTCCCTGTGTCCTTCCTCCCATGCATTCCTGCCCCCTGAGCTGTCTCCCTGTGCATACACAACCTTTCCGTTCTCCCATGATTGATCTCTCCAAGGAGTGTATCTACCTAGTGTAAATGTTCAGCTCTTATGCCTGCCTTTTGTTTGGCTGGAAGCCACAGAAGTGGGTTCAGTTACAGACCTGAAAGGCAGCTAGAGGCTGTAGTCTCAGGTGTTCCCCAGGCTCTGTTAGACCAGCAAACCTGGTCCTTTTTTTTTTTTTTTATGATTTTGAGTTTTGTTCCACATTGTTGTCCCACTCTATCCATGATCTCCTACATAGAGCCCCCTCCAAGTGGTTGACAGTGGTAGCTGGGCACCATCTAGTTCTTCTGGTCTCATAGTTGTATAGGCTGAGAATCTTATGGTATATCAGTCCCTTGGACTAATCGTTTCCATGCGTCTTTGGTTTTCTTCATTTTTCTTTGCTCTGGATAAGGAGAGACCCATCATTGCATCTAGATGGCCACTTGCAAACTTTAAGATCCTGGTCACTACTCACCAAAGTAGGATGTGGAACTATGTTTTGTGTAGTATGTTATGCCAGTTGAGCCTGATGTCCCCTGCAACCATGGTCCCACAGGTCCAGCTACCAACTACTCACTCCCTCCAGGTAGCTGGCTGTGGCCAAGAAGTGACTATGACTTTGTCACTTGTCAGCTCTATTCAAACTCAAACTCACTGCTGTCAAGTCGAATCCAACTCATAGTGACCCCTCCTTGGGTTTCTGAGGTGATATCACTATGGAAGTAGAGTGCCCCATCTTCCTTTCAAGGAGTGGCTGGTGGGTTTGAACTGCTAGGGTTCTGATTAGCAATCAAATGCCTTAGGCACTATGCCACCAGAGCTTCTGTCAGCTCTATTGTGTACCTGGAAATTCTTACAGAACATACAAATACACCTGTAGAAACATTGTTTGCCAACCCTATACATAGTCATGGGCACACTCTCCCCCTGCATAGACATATCTGATCGTTCAGCCTATTCATCCATCTATCCACCTATAGATCAATATTTGCCATCACTGACAATGTAGTACTGTATGTGCAAAAGGGTTCATCTTTGTTGTCTGTACCTCCCATGCACCTCTCTATGTCTTCCTCTTCCTCAGTGCCACCATGTTGATCACTCACATTTGGTATGTTGCCTTTCCCTTCATCTAAATCAGTCCTTGTCTCTACCTATCTAATAATGTTCCTTCCCCTCCCATCCTACCCCTGGTAAACAACAAAGAAAGTTTTCTTCCATATATAAACCTTTCCTTGACTTTTTATGAGAGTGGACTAATACAATATTTGTTCTTCTGTGATTATTTCACTCAGCATAATGTCCTCCAAGTTCATCCACGTTATGCGATATTTTGCAGATTCTACATTTTTCTTTAGGTTTGCATAATATTTCATTGTGTGTATGTACCGTAGTTTGGTTATCCGTTCTTCTATTGATGGGCACGTAGGTTGTTTTCATGTTTTACTACTGTAAACAGTGCTGTGATGAACATGGATGTGCATATATCTGTTCTTATCCTGACTCTCACTTCTTTAGGATATATACCCAGTAATGGGATTTCTGGGTCAAATGGTATTTCTAATTCCAACTTTTTAAGGAATTGCCATACTGCTTTCCACAGTAGTTGTATCATTTGACAGTCCCACCAGCAGTGTATGAGAGTCCCAGTGTCTCTACATACTTGCCAGCATTTGTTATTTTCTATCTTGTTGAACTTTGCCACTAGTGCTGGGGCCAGATGGTATCTCACTGTTGTTTTGGTTTGTATCTCTCTAATGGTTTGGTAATGGCTAATGATCATGAACATTTCTTCATGTGTTTGTTGGCCACCTGAATATCTTCTTTGGTGAAGTGTGTATTGAGGTCTTCTGCCCATTTTTAAATTGGATTATTTGTCTTTTTGTTGTTGAGGTATTGGAGTTTTCTATAAATTTTAGACATAAGTCACTTGTCAGATAAGTTGTTGCCAAATATTTTTTTCCCAATCTGTAAGTTCTCTTTTGACTCTTTTGGAGAAGTCTTTTGAAGCACATAAAAATTTAATTTTTAGAAGGTCCTACTTATCTAGTTTATCTTCTGCTGTTTTTGCATTTTGGATTATGCTTGATAGTCTATTTATAGCATAGCTTATAAATTTTGTTGAAAGTCAGACATGATGTATCAGATAATAGGAATTGAAGTAAACAGGTCTCAGCCACTACTTCTCACTCCTACTTCAGTTTTTATCTCCAGAAAAGCTAGTCTACACTCAGCCTCCAGTAATTCATCAAAATAACCAGTTAAGTGTTATTACCAGTTTGTGGCTTCTGCTCAGCTCAGCATCTCTTGGCTGTGATTCACCTGTCTCTCCAGATTTATGGGTGGAGGTTTGCCCTGAGGCCTGAAAAAAACCAAGAAAAGTCATTGATTTTCAGTTTGTTCAGTGCCTTTTTGTTTTAAGAGCAGGAGTGATGCCTTCCAAGCTCTTTCTATGTCAGAGCTGAAACCGAAGTCCCTTCCTTTGTATTGCTGTCATGCTCAGTCATTGGCTGGGCCCAGCCTCTAGAAGCTTGGCCTTGGTGGCAATGTAGTGATGGATTTCAGAGCCTCAAGGGGGCTGTCAGTCCATTATCTCCCTGCAGTCAGAGATCTGAAAGGCACAGTCTTGTGGCCACCACACATACATTGCCCGTTTATATTATGTAATATACAGTAAAATTTATATAGTAAATTTCCCTTCAGGATAGAGCTATTATTTTCATCAAGAATGAAGGAAACTGAGGCTCAGTGACATTAAGCGACTTGCCCAAGGTCACACAATAGATAGGTTTGTTACTGGACACCAAACCGATAACCTCTGGGGAGTCTTGACTGTGGGTTACTAGGTGCAGGCAGTGTTGCAGGCAGAGGAGAGCATATACACAGGTGTGGAGACAAAAGCTCCAGTGCCTGAGGGAACCTCAGATAGCTTGTTCTGCTGGAGCAGTGTAGGTGTGGAGTTGCTGCTGATGTGGCTGGAGAGGAGGAGAAAGAGCCAATTGTGTGGGGCCTTGGCAGCCATGTTGAGGAGTTCACACATTGGCTAATGGGTGATAAAAGTGTTTTATGTGCTGGAGAAACATGGTCAGATTTGTGTGTTGGGAAGTTAAGGCTGGCTCTTAGGCAGGAAGCAAGACAGAAGGCCAGAGAAATAGGCAGATGTCTGTTGCTTTGCTCAGGTGGTATTGTCACAGGGGTCTAGTCCATGGTGGTGGCAATGGGGATGGTATGTTGTCATATGCTGTCCAGTTGATTTTGAGTCATAGTGACCCCATGTGACAAGAGTAGAACTGCCCCGTAGGGTCTTCTAGGCTGTAATCTTTAAGGGAGCAGATGCTAGGTCTTTTTCTCAGGGACCCATTGCCCAGGTTTGAACCACCAGCCTTCCCATTAGCAGCTGAGTGCTTAACCGTGGCATCACCAGGGCTTCTTCCAGAATGAAATACCCTACTTAATTGCATTTTATCCCTGAACCAAACCTTGAAGACGGCTATGTCTATGTTGTTAATTAAGAAAGTAGACCTGGAGAGAATCATTGCCTTCCCCAAGGTCACTTGGTTGGCTCATAAGTGGCAAATTAGAACTCTGACTCTCAAATTCATTATGTTTTCTACTCCCCATCTGCTGTGACGTTGAGTGCCTGGGTGGGTGGTGCAAATGGTTAAGTGCTTGACAACAGCCAAAAGGTTGGCAGTTTGAACCCATCCAGTGGTGCTCAGAAGACAGGCCTGGCGATCTGCTTTTGAAAGGTCACGCTCTTGAAAACCCTCTGGAGCAGTTCTACGCTGCACACATGGGGTCACCATGACTCATAATTGACACAGTGGTAATTAACACAACAATCTACTGTGGCTGTGCTGATGTCAGCCTGGGACTGCAGATTTAGGGAGAAGGACAAGAATACCAGGACATCTCACAGTAGTCTGAAGAGACAAAAAGACACTCAAAGGAAAATGATATTTTGTGTGATGGTTGAAAATATTCTCTAGGTAATGTCCTCGTCTTTGTATAACAGCCTCTGTGGTTGTTAGCTGCCATCCAGTTGGCCCTGATTCATCGTGACCCAGTGCACAATGGAACGAAAGCCTGCCCAGTCCTGCACCATCTCTGTGATTGGTTGTGGATCGAACATTGTGATCCATAGCGTTTTCACTGGCTGGCTTTTGGAAGTAGGTGGCCAGGCCCTTCTTCCCTAGTTTGTCTTAGTCTGGAAGCTCTGCTGATACCTGTTCCATATCACAGCAATGCTTAAGCCTCCACTGACAGATGGGTGGGCGCTGTGCAGGAGATGCACTGGCTGGGGCTCGAACCTGAGTCTCCCTCCTACAAGGTGAAAATTCTGCCGCTGAACCACTACTGCTCTCATCACAGCCTTTAATGTTGGACTTTTGATACATCCAGGTCTTTTTTTTTTTTTTTTACTTTACCTGAGATCATCAGAAAAGGATGGAAATGTGTTCATTCATTGTTTTTCATAAGCTTCATTTTTGCTCCCTTTCCCCTGGAGGTTATAATCTGATTAGGGGAGACAGACAGTAAACCTACAAGCAGAAAACTAGAAATGCTTAGGTGAGAAAAATGCTGTGAAGGAATAAACAAGGTAATGTCAAGAGTGACTGACTTGTCACAAGCCTGCTCCCTCAAATAGGAAGAGTGTGTCATTTTAGATGTTGGGCTACAGTCAGTTCCCAGTGGAGCTGGAGGCCACGAAAACGTGGATCTTCTTTGATTTTCTGTAATTTCCCACCATTAGCTTGTCATCTCACTACCTGTATCAGTCAGCTTTGTTGCATAATAAACCCAAAAATCTCCGTGGCATACAATAGTAAACATTTATTTTTCACTCATGGGCCTGTGGCTCGGCTAGGCAGCTCTGCTTCAGTCCAAAGGTTGAGTTGTTCACCTCTCTTTTACCATGTTTGACACATGGATTTTGTGGTAAATTGCAAAAATGACCACAGTTCTCCCCCGCTCCCTGTATCCATTCCCTTTGCAACATGACTTTGTGGCTTCATTAGGAGATGGAGTCATTTCCCCAGCCCTTGCATCTGGACTGGCTTTGTGCCTTGCTTTACCAGTAGAACATGGGAGAAGTGACTTTGTGCCTTGCCTGCTTCTGCTGCCATTCGAGGAGCCCTGCTCAGCCACCCCATGAACAAGCCTGCTAGAAGATGAGAGAAAAGTGGCCTAGTCATCTCTATTTCCCAAGCTAAGAGCCAGCCAGCCCTCAGAAACAGAGCTTGTCAGGTCACATAGTGAGGCCAGCAAAGACTGTAAGAACCACCCAGCTGAGCCCAGCCCAATGACTGACCAACAGAATTGGGAGCTAAGTGAGATTAGTGGTTTCAAGCTACTAAGTTTTGAGGTGACTTGTAACATGGCAAAAATACCCCATGCACATGATAATTTTTACATTTATTTCTAACTATTTTATTTTTCTACTACAAGCATATTTTGGAGATATTGTGAGTTTGGTTCTAGATCACCACAATAAAGCAAATATCACAATAAAGCAAGTCACATGAAATTTTTGGCTTCCCAGTCAATATTAAAGTTATGTTTACACTGTACTTTAGTCTATAAAGTGTGCGGTAGCATTATGAAAAACTGAAATGTTGTAAGAATTATCAAAATATGACACAGAGACACAAAGCGAGCACACGCTGTTGAAAAAATGGTGCTGATAGACTTGTTCAATGCAGAGTTACCACCAACCTTCAATTTATGAAAAGATGCAGTATTTGCAAAGCACAGTAAAGCACAAAGTGCAATAAAACAAGGTATGCCTGTATCGTAAGTGGGGTTTTACAGCTGATTGACCAGCTATCCCACAAACCCATTTCCTGTTTCTCTTGGGTACACAGTCTATTTCCCTGCCTTCCTGGTAGTCATATTCAGCCATAATCGATAGAAAATGGTCAAAAGTGATTATGCTTCTAAGAGATCTAGTCCATAAAAACCTCCTATGCGGTCCTCTACACTGTCTCTTCTCCCATTTTCTTGGTGAATCAGACACAGTTGGTCCTTGTTATTCACAATTCTGTATTTGTGAATTTTCCTACTGGGTGAAATTAATTTGTAACCCCAAAATCAATACTTCTGGCACTTTGATAGTCATTGGCAGACATGCTGTAAGGGTAAATGCAAATTTGAAGAAAAAAAAAAAGAGAGAAAGAAAGAAAAAACAAGAGAAAGCAGCTTAATTTTCCTTGTTGAAAAAAAGGAAGAGACCCCTGTCTCCCCCACCTTCCTTTTTTTTTCCCCCTGTAGACAACTTGTAACTATATGTTCTTTCTCTGCCTCTTGAAAGTATATGTAAATCTTTTTAAAGGCTACATAACCAATTTTACAACCCGGGATTGTGTCCTTAACTACCTGGAAGCCATCTCTTTGAAATGCAGTCAGTCAGGGAAGCAGGCATCCCTTTTTTCCCTGTTTATTGGGGAGAGAGGAGCCTAATTTCAGCTCCTGTCCTGGTGGTAAGGAGCCCTGGTGGTGCAGTGCTGTCAGAGATTTGAACCCACCCTGCGTCTCCATAGGACAAAGGCCTGACGATCTGCTCCTTAAAGATTATCAGCAAGAAGGGGCAGGAAGGAAGGGTGAATGGAAACGGGGAACCCAGGAAGGAAAAGATTGCAGCCAAAAAAACACTTCACACGAGGTCACTATGAATCAAAATCAACTCCATGGCACCTAGCAACAACATCCTCCACTTTGCTCCAAATTGCAAACCTTCTGGTCATAAAGATATGAGAAATTTACAGTTGCCTTTGGATAAAGGCAGTTACTAAACAGGTGGCTACCCCAATTACTAAGTGAATTTAGAATAAACTGTGAATGAGCCCTGGTGGTGAAGTGGTTAAGCAGTCAGTTGCAGTTCTTGTCTATCCTATAGGGTCACTATGAGTTGGAATTGACTAGATGGCAGGAGGGTTTTATGTAAGGCAAATGGTGCTACTAACGCTTCCTGCTTGACAACTACCATTTATCTTGAGAGCATGTATGAAGTGGGTTGCATCTGCTTGGCTATATAAAAGGGTAAAAGTCCTTTCTGTCTTTATGGTCTCTTTAGTGGATTGACTGTGATGCACAGCCCATTCTGGTTTAATGCTTATTCAGTAGTAAAACTCTTTTTTTTCTCCTTTAGTTGTGTGGAGGGTTTGTCTAGGTTGGCAGGAGATTTTATTTTTGATCATGTTTCCCTATAAATGTGCAGAGCAGCAGAAAATTTGAGTCACCTGACACGCACATTCCCAGCTGAGGGTGAACAAGGTGACTCCACTGCTTTCTTTTCTCAGCTTCCATACTGTAAACAAGTGCCCTTTACAAGGGCTATTTAATGCCACATTTCACACTTTTGTGCTTTTTGTTCATTATTTTGCAGTTTAAGTGGCCCAAGTGTAGTGCTAAAGTGCTGTCTAGAGTTGTTAAGTGCAAAACGGCTGTGATGTGCCTTATGGACAAAATACATGTGTTGGATATGCTTCATTCAGGCATGAGTATAGTGCTGTTGGTCATGAGTTCAATGTAATGAATCCACAATGCATATTAAATAAGGTGTCTTGAAGCAGAAACATACATAAAACAAAAGTTATGGATAGACGAGTTGACAAAAATGTGACCAGAGACTCACAAGATCCTGACTTTGTGTTTCATCTAGGACTAAATGTTCAGTATTCACTAATTCATTATCCATGGTAACTTCATAGACCATGACTACCATGAATAATGGGAATTGATTGTATACGATTTCAAAACTCTTTTTCCATTTTGTGAGTTTTATTTTCACTTCCTTCATGGTGTCCTTTGAAATACAAATGTTTTTAGTTTTGATAAAATCTAATTTTTTCTTTTTTTCGTTGCTTATGCTTTTTGTGTAGTATTTGTCAGATTTTGGTGTCTAATTTTATATTTACTTCACAAAAAGAATGAGAAAGGTTTCTGTGGGGTTTTTTTTAGGTGTTCCAGCACAATTTAAGTAATATTAGAAGTATTTGTTTTTTAAGGGTTTGCTTATTGTTGTTGTTATGTGCTATCGAGTCGGTCCCGACTCATAGCGACCCCTCCTTGGGTTTTCAAGGCAGTATCGCTATGGAAGTAGATTGCCCAACCTTCCTTCCAAGGAGTGGCTGGTGGGTTTGAACCGCCAGCCTTCTGGTTAGCAGTCAAGTGCCTTAGGCACTATGCTACCAGAGCTCTGAAACTGTTTGGGCCTCATGGGGTGGGTAGCTCTGGTGGTCTTTCTTAGGAGCCATTGCTTGCTTTATATTTTTCAACTTTTTTTTTGTTAAACTATGATATTTTAGAGCTTCAAATATGCAAGAGGGAGCTGTGTCATTATTGGGCATTGTCGAGTCGATTTTGATTCATAACAACCCCGAGTGACAGAGTAGAATTGGCCCCTAGGGTTTTGTAAGCTGTGAGATTTACAGGAGCAGATCACCAGGTTTTTCTTCTTTGGAGCCACGGGGTGGGTTTGAACCACCAACCTTTTGTTATCCTTGTAGGACCCAGGGTGGTGTACATGTTCATGAGGATGGGCTGACGGTCACTTCTCCTGTCCTGATGTGGGTCCAGGTAAGCACAGGGGTTCCTGTCCCTCTTCTGTCCTCCAGCTCATCTTACCCAGCAGGTTTGGTGATTTGTGAGGAAACCCAAAGGTGGCAGCTCATGAAAGTGTCTGTAGAGACCAGGTCCTGATGGAAGAAGGGAGACAGCATGGTTCCTGGGGCTAGGCTGAAGCTCAGCTGGGTTAGTCCTGTTTCACACTGAGAGGACTCACAGAGGACTTCTAGGTTCTGGAGCCCCAGTGGCTGGCAAGCAACCCCAGTGCTATCTGTAATATACCACAGAGTACATCTTTCTAAATCCTCTGCAGTTTGGCCCTATGGCCTCCCTTGCACCCTTAGATCCAAACATAGCCCTTGGGATCTTAGTGCCCAGTCCTCCAGGCTTCTTAGCTTCCTGGGCAGCAGCCCTCAGTAGTGGCTTATGGCCTGACTAGCCATAACAGGTCCTATTCAGGACCAATGAGAAAGGAATATGCCAGTGGCCAGATCTTGGTGGACCAGGGGTGTATACCACACAGAAAGGCCTTGTATATCACAAAGGACACAATTCTCTGAATCTGGAGGCCAGCCAGAGTCAGTGCTCAGTGTGTCTGTCAAAGCTTTTTTCAGTCCTCCAATACCCATTTTACCAATTCCCTATATTAAATTCTTTCTGTTAAAATAACTAGTATGATCTCTTTTCTATCAGCCTGACCCTGATTGAGACATTGGAAAGTTGGGGTAAAGGGTAGATTTCAGCCAGACAGGCTGGCAGGAATACACTTCAGGAGGCTGAGCCAGACAGACCAAGGGGCAGTGGTAGGTGTGGAGGCTTATAGGCAATGGTCAGTGTCTGGGGGTCTCAGTAATGATGTCAAGGTGGGCCAGGCTTGGGTGCTTTCTAATCCTGAACAGTCCCCCAGGACTAGTCTTGTTCCTAGGTTTGCCAATTCCTACTCTGGCTGTGCCCCACTTCCTGCTTGCTTTGGCAGCTATTGCCAGGGCTGAAGGAACCCTGCAACCATAGAGTGGGTTCCTTATGCTCAGGCAGATGCTGGAGGGGATACTGTCTTCTCTACCCTCAAGGAAGACACAGAGGCTGGGATGAGTCTCTAACTTCCTGCTCTGAAATCTTAGGTGAAATATCAGGTTCTGCTAGGCATGCCACCATCCCACCCATGAGGTCTTACTAGAAAGAAAATTCCAACCAGATGGTGCAGAGTAGGGTGGGGGTTGAAAAAATGGCCACCATCTCCACCCACTCCCTCCCAACACTCCAGTCTTGCGTTCCTGCACTCAGGGAGTTCAGGCCTGGAGCCCTGCTCTGATGGGGACCCTCCACCTTGGCTCTTTGCAAAGTCTCTGTTACAGTGAAGTTAGATCATTAGTATGGTGGGTTGAAAATGCAAATAAAAGAAACCAAATTTGTGCCATCCTGTTTTTGCATTTTCTGAGTGCTTTTAAGTCACAAATTGGAGAATAAGAATTTGATGGTTGGTGGTTTATGATTCTATTTATTTAAAATGTTTTTAGCGTAGTTCACCTTTTTATTTGATTGAGACGACTTGTTTAATTAGTTTATTCTAATGCTTAAAAAATTCTGAGTCATCAGTTACTTCTTTATGTGTCCCAGAGTTCTTGTCCAATCATGGCAGACACTTACATTTCTTCTTTGAGGCTTGTGTTTTTGCCCATTTCAGTGGTTTATTACAGTCACAGTGGATTCTCTTTTTCTTCTTAGGCACTGGATATCATCTTAGAGAAGATGAAGGCTTTGGGCTTTGACTTCTCTCAAATCCTAGCCTTGTCTGGGGCAGGCCAGGTTCGTTTCCAGCAGCCTCCTTCTACCATGTGAGGCCAGCTGTCTCGGGCAATGATTTGGATGTCAAGGTGATAGCACCCCTAAGGAGGGAAGATGTTTGTTCTTGTTGCTACTGAACACATTTTGTTGTTAGTTAAAATCCCTACAACTGTTTTGCTTCAGAGGTTAAATAACTTACCTCCTTCCAGAAGGATCTAAGACAATTCTTAGGATTAAGCATTATACAAAATAGGATACTTGGTAAGAGGTTCTCAAAACACGTGGAGTTGCCATGAATCAGAATGGACTCAGTGGCAAGTGATAACAACAAAGGGGATAGAAAGGGGGCAGTGGAGTTCAGTGGTGGAACCCTGACCTTTCATGCCAGCCGACGCACCTTCTGCACTGCACCACCTGTCCGTCTGTGGGAGCTTGTGTGTTGCTGTGATGCTGAACAGGTTTCAATGGAGCTTACTAAAATGGACTAGGAAGAAAGGCCTGGTGATCTGCTTCTAAAAAATCAGCCATTGAAAACCCTGTGGATCACAACAGTCTGATCCCATTTAGACATGGGGTCACCTTGAGTCGGGTGCCAACTTGACAGGTAACAACAGAGGGGACGGAGGAAGCATTTGATAGGAATTTATTATGACTGTTGTGGGAATTCAAATTGCTTTTTATTTTTTGGAAATAAAAGCAAAGAAAGAAATTATACTTAGAATGATAGTCATTTTAGTAGTAGAAATAGTAGTAATAAAAATAGCAGAACATTGAGTACTGCTTGGTGCCATGCTGAGCACTTCACATACATGATCTAACTTCACCCTTATAATGTCACTATGAGGTGGTATTGTGGAGTGGTTAGCACAAGGGTTCTGGGAAGACTGCCTGGATTGGCTCCCTGGCTCTCTGCTATTTACAAGCAGTGACCCACGGCAAGTCACCCAGCCTTCTGGTAACTCCATATGCCATAGGATTGTTGTGAGTTTTAAATGAGTAGAGCAGTGCCTAGTACCTAAAGAGCTCTATTTAAGTTTTACCTCCAGTCTTTGTTATCATTGCCATTTATTCATTGTCCGGATCACTTTGCTATGCTGGAGTCACTTTGGCTCCACACCAAATTACTGTGTACTCACATCCTCGTTAGAGAGCCTTCACTGATTTTTCTGAAGTTATGTCTCTCTCCCCTGACCTCAAACCCAACAGTAGTTTGTTGTTCTCGTCCTTGTTAAACTAAATAGAGATTACCTGGGTCATCTTGTGTACTTCTTTCACTGGAACTGCAGGCCTGGATACCTATCTGCCTCCTAGGCACCACCTGGGCCCCCTTCACCGGGTGTCCCATAAACACCTTAAATTGATCTTGTCCCAAATTGAGTGCTCCATCTTCCCTTAGACCTCTTCTTCCTTGGGTCCCTTTCTCAGGAAATTCCCCCTGTCCACCCAGGGCCACAACTCAGCTGTCACCCTAGTCTTCCCTACCCCCACATCCTGTTCATTTCGGCATGTTTCTTGAATCCCCTTCTTCTCCATCTCTGCTTCTGTTCCCCAGGCCAGGTGTCTGTCATTTTTCTCTGAGTCTCTGCCCAACCTCCCTGCCTTTAGCGTGACTTCTGCATGACTCTGATAAGCTCTTTCATATATCCATCCCTGGCCACCTCACTCCCTGCTAATCTGGGGCATCCATCACCTCCAAAATAAACTAACCTCCTGAGCATAGATTTAAAGACCCTCAGTGTTTAGGCCACCAACTGCCCCTCCAGCCCCATCATCCACACAGGCCCACTGCTCAGAATGTCAGAATGCCTCTCTCCTTGGCCCTGCCAGGCCCTCTCTGACTTTTGAGCATTCTCTGCACAGAGCACTCACACCTATTCTGGGAGTCCTTTCCAAATATCCATGTCCACGTCTACCCATCTGCACCCCCAGCTGCCTGGGTACTTCTCTATGTTCTCATGGCCCTGGCACTGCAGCTCACAGTGTTTTGTGGTTGTCCATTTGTGTCTTTTTCCCTGACTGAACTCTGGTATCCTGAAAAATTATCATTGCTAGATGTCCTAGAGGAGCTCTGGTAGCATAGTGCCTAAGGCACTTGGCTGCTAACCAGAAGGCTAGTGGTTCAAACCCACCAGCCACTCCTTGGAAGGAAGATGGGGCAATCTACTTCCGTAGTGATACTAACTCAGAAACCCAAGGAGGGGTTGCTATAAGTTGGGTAGGACTCGACGGCATATAACAACAACAACAACAGCTGTCCTAGAGTTGGCACCTGACTCATGACAACCCCACGCATAATGGAAGGAAACACTGCCCGGTCCTGTTTCATCCCTGTGATCAGTTGGGGATCAGAGTGTTGTGATCTGTAGGGTCTCATTAGCTGATTTTTGGAAGTTGATCATCAGATCTTTCTTCCTGGTCTTAGTCTGTTCAGCATCACAACAACACACAGGCCTCCACTGACAGGTGAGTGGTGGCGACACCTGGAATGGAACCTGGGTCTCCCACCTGGAAGGTGAGAATTCTACCACTTAACTACCAGTGTCCCCAGTAATATCCCATTCATCTGTATCCCTTATGCTGTCTCATGCCTGGCAAGGCCTAAGTGCTCAATAAATGATTGTTTAATGAATGAATGAAAGAGTGAGTGAATGAATGAGTAAATTTCAGGTAATACTGTGAGCAACATATTTAAATACAACTTTACAAAAGACACCCAAAGTCCAGACAAATAATTATTTCTTGGACCTTTCCTACAAATTTTGAAATGGACAGTATAGGATTCCTCCCATTTTATAAGAATGAGAACTGAGTCTCATAAAGGCAATGAGCTGTGAGATAAAGAAGTGGCGAGGGCAGGCTTGGAACCCAGTTCTTTGCAGTGTGGCCAAGGGGTCTTTCTGAGCTGTGGCACATGTGTGTGTGGCTGTATGAACACATATTTGGGTTTGCCCTTGACAGCAACATGGAAGCATATACTGGAAGACTGGGGCCAGCCAGACACTGACAAGCCTGTCACCAGAGATCCCATTACACCAGCAGCTAGAGGTAACTATCCCCATGTTGTAGGAGTTTGAGAACCTGCTGTAGAGGAAATGTTTCTGTGGTGAGGGGAAGAAGGGCCCCACACCCTGAAGCCTGGGGCTTTTATGCACTGTCCAGGGTGTAAGGTAGGTAGGTTCAGCCATCATCGTCTGAGCCTGGTTTGCCCTGCCTCCCACAATGGTGTCTGGACAGGGCACTTGCAGTAACCCTCATCATGTGGGCCCCTCCTGCCGGGCACCACTCTGGGTCACTTCTCCTCTTGGGAATCTCACCAGGAGCATGATGCCTCCTGGCGATACTGTTGGGAAGTCAGAGGCTTCAGCTTCTCCTTTTCTTCTGGATCCAAACCCTGTGAAGCCTGCCTTTGGTTGCAGCTAGAATCTTTGTGGGTCCACGTTTTGTGCTGTTGCAATGCTCCCACTCTCATCAAAAGAACTTTTCTACTTTGGGCTTTCTTGCGGGGGAGACTCCATGGGCCAGGCCAAGCTTTGGAACAAGGGCTTGTCCATGGGTTTCCAAGGCCCCGTCAGGCAAGAGGTGCTCATACCTGCTGTGCTAAGCCATCTGACCACCAACACTGGGGTGGTTTCCAGCGTTGGCAGGCAGGGCTCAAGTCTGTGCCTGCAAAAAGGGCAAGGAGGCCACGTGTTCTGACCTCCTGTAACCACACAAGAGGAAGACAGAATCACCATCAGTAACCCAACGCCTATTCCTGCAAGGCCAGACATGCTGCCTCCCTCCAGCGCTTTCACCAACCATTCTACCCAAAGCACTCACCACCTCTCTCCTGGGTTCGATAATTCACTGCAGTGCCCACACAGAACTCACAGATTACGGGGTTTATTGGGGAAGCACCAGGCTACAATTCAAGTTCAGGAAAAACGCTCAGTCTCTCTCCCAGCCCACAGTTTCTCTCCCAACAGTGAGTATCCCTTGGTGTCTCACTCAGCAATGCGTGTCGCTTATGTGTCTTTCCCAGCAGTGTGTCTCTCTTTCAGGAGCACGTGTCTCTTTCAGCAGCATGTCTTCCTCAACCAGCAGTCAGAGAGAGACTTCTTCTGCCTCTAAGAGGCCTCCTTTTGAGCCTGGCAGAGTGGCCAAAGTAGCCAATCATAACACCAGAATTCTAAGCACCTGAGAGACAGCAGGAACCTCCCAAAACATTGCTTTGTGTTATGCGCAACAGAAATACCCCAGGTGGATAACTTTTACAATCAGGAGCTCCTCAGTTGCTCACAGCAAATTCCACCACAGAGTTTACAAAGACTTATGGCTAGAAAAGCCACACTAATTTATTACACCGCAGTTCCTTTACTTGTTATTTCCAGGCCTGTTTTTCTATCAGCAATTCTCCGGTGTGGATGGATTCTAGCACCACAGCCCAGTGCCGTCAGTTGGAGGCTGCCATGGGTGGGGCGCAGGCTCTCAGCTGCCTCACAGGATCCCGTGCCTATGAGGTAGGTGGTGCCTGGAATGGGCTGGAGGCTGGCTTTGGTCTCCCTGCTTCCTGGGTGCCTAGGAGGACAGAGCTGGGTGACCTGCCTCTGTGGGGATCCTGTGAGGCTATTTGTGTGGTGGCTCTATGGAGCCAGGCCTAGGCTCTGCGAAGACCATCTTGCCTTCCTTTGCTAACTGGGGAGCAAGGGTAGCCCTCCTCTGTATGTGATCCCAGGTCAGAGCTGAGGTGTGAACGTGATGGGGGTGGCAAAAGGAAATCAGTGTCATCCTGTGTAAACTGGGGATAAAAATAGGACTTATATACAGTTATACAAATGCTGACAGGAATCAGTACATGTCAGAACTTAGTGCATTGCCTGGCAAAGTGATTGAAAAAAAAAAAAAAAACAGAATTCCTCTTTCTTGCTGGCCTCAGCTGCCATCTAGAGCTGACTATGGTCAGCCCAGCCTGGGTCATGCAGCACTCACTGGAGTAGAAGTTTTGGGGCTAGCACCAAGCCTTCTCAGCCAGTTGCTATTGGGTCAATTCAGTATGTGTCAGAGTAGAACTATGCTCCCTAGGACTTTCAATGGCTGATTTTTCAGAATGGTAGATCACCAGGCCTTTCTTCTGGGGTACCTTTGGGTAGACTTACACCTCTAGCCTTTCAACTAACAGCTGAATGTGAGAGTCTCTCAACCTTACTTGGGTCACTTGAAATGAGAAAAATGTGGGGAGAAAATCCCTCAGTGCCCTGCACTGGTGCCCTTGGTTACCATAGTGAGTAAAGAGCAAGGATTATTCACTAAAAATTTATCTGGCTCTGACTTGTGAGAAGCCCTTCTGCGAAGGCTTGCGGAATTACCTTGTCAGTGTCCTAGTGCCTGTGTGCAGAGTGATTATTTAGTACCTGAGTATTAGATTACCAAAAGCAAGGACTCAAAGGCCAAAATCCTGTTGTTTTGAGTGTTCAGCAGATGTCAAGTGTTTTTCAGCTCTGAGGCCTCTGAAAAGCTTGTCTGATACTAACTAATATCCAGAGTCACCACACTAAGCTCACTTTACATAGTCAGTCCTTTATGCTGTGTAGGATTTAGGTAACTAAGAATTCTCACTCCTTTTCCAGCGTTTTACAGGAAACCAGATTGCAAAGATTTACCAGCAGAACCCTGAGGCCTACTCACAAACAGAGGTAGGTGAAATGTTCATGTGCAGATTATTTTTTATTGTGATAAAAATATCCATAACAAAACATTTGGTAATTCAACAATTTTTACATTCAACCATTTTTTTTAAATGTTATTGAGGGACATTGATTTTGTTTGTCACGTTGTGCAACCATTACCACTATCCTTTTCTGAATTATTCCACCACCATTAACATAAATTCAGTGGCCCCTGAGCAATGACTCTCCCTTTCCCCCTCACTCCTACCCCTGGTAACCGCTAATGAGCTCTGGTTTCTGTTTGCCTATTTCATGTAAGGAGTCAGTCCTTTTGTGACTGACTTACTTAACTCAGCATAATTAAGCGTACATATTTGATTTCTTTTACAATACATTTAGCATTGGCTAAAAACATTGGATAGTAGATGTTATTCAATTTGCTTTCTTTTTTTTTTCCATCGTCAGGCTATTTCCAAAAAGGGTAAGCATGGAATGGTGGGAAAGAAGTTGGGTTCACATGGCAGACAGGGTAGGGGCCAGTGTCAGGGTGAGAGCAGAGGGGCCTGGTGTCTCCTTCTGACCCCCTGATTAGGAAATCTGGGTGCCCTTTAGGCTTTGCTCACTCAGTCTCCTCTACTGTTTGTGTAGGATGGCCACCATACACTTGATTGGTGTGGGGTCATTCTTTTCTTTGAAAATGTGTAAAACTGGACCTTTGTGTCCCCAGCTGCAGTCCTCCAAGCAGCACCTGTGTCACAGGAACCCACATCTGTTCCTGGACCCACAGTTGCTAAAAAGTTAGCACTTCAAGCTACATGAGAAGCAGCTTGACACCCTGGCTAGTGATTTTCATCTCTGAGTAATTTGAACATGTTCAGCTCATTTGAACCCAAAGTAACTTTTTTAAATCTTGGAAATTAGCATACACTTTCTTTCTCGATAATTTGAGGTTCTAAATTACTCTGTGGCATTAGCCATTAATATCGGCTTTGAATGGAAGGATGAAAAATCTCCCCAAATTCTGTGTGTGGAACAAGGTGGACTTGGTGGAGGAAGGTGATAATGGCATTCTCTCCACTGACCCAAGAGCCTGTGATTCCCATGTGGAAGCAAAGACCCAGGCTGACATTTAAAATCCACTGTGATTCTTCCTAGAGGATCACTGAAAACAAGAGAAATCCTCAGGGAGATGGATTGAAACAATGGCTATAACAGTGGTCTCAAACATACCGATGGTTATGAATATGGCACAAACCAACCCAACCACTGCCGTGGAGTCAGATCTGACTCATAGTGACCCCTCCTTGGGTTTCCGAGGCAGTATCACCATGGAAGTAGATTTCCCAGCTTTCCTTCTGAGAAGTGTCTGGCGGGTTTGAACTGCCAGCCAGACTTCTGGTTAGCAGTCAAATGCCTTAGGCACTATGCCACCAGAGCTCCCTGAGCATGGCACAGGACTGGGCATTTTATTCTGTTAAACATAAGATCACTATGAATTGGAGCCAAGTCAATTGCAACTCATAACAGTTTCAACATAGTTCTTTCAGTTCCTGTGAGGGTCTGTGACTTACAAGGGGCTAATTTTCACTTACTGAGACACTGCCCCACCACCACCCCCGATTGTCTTTGTTGTCTTTGGTAGTTCTGAGTCCACTGACCACATTCCACTTCCTTGTGACCAAATGCAAAGACCAGAGAAACAGAGGGAGGAAATCCGAGCACCACATTCCCCAGCATTTAGATTCCAGCTGGAAAACCTACTTTCCGAAGTGTGGCTTTTTCACAGGGTTTTTTGTTTTTGATGTTTTTAGAAATTGCAGAGAGGGAAGTGCTACACTAAGGAGTTGGTTCTTGGGATTCCAGATACTCTTTTGGTGAAAATATATAGTCATACACCATTTCAACAATTTAATTTTGTATAACACAGTGACATTTCTTATATTCTTTACCATGTGCAAATATTCTTACCATCCTTCTCCAAATTGTTTCACCACCATTGAGTTAAACTCACTGCTCCTTAAGCTTCTCCTCCGACTTTTAGAGTTGCTGTTGTCAATTTGATTTCATGTAGATAATTCTTTAAAAGACACAAAGCTGTAAGAATAATGAGGAGCCCAGAAAATATCTTATAACATGGGACGTTATATCTGGACACTATATCTGCTGAATGAAATAAGTCAATCGCTAAAGGAGAAATATTGTATGGTCCCACTATTATAAACATTCATGAATAGATGTACACTCAGAAAGAAATGTTCTTTGATGGTAACCAGAGATAGAAGAGGGAGGGAAGGAGAATGAGTTTCTAGATAATAGACACTTGTTATTTTTGGTGATGGGAAAGGCAATATCTAATATTGGTGAAGTCTATACAATTTGATCAAGGTAAATGAAGACACCAAGAAGTACACAAGAATAAGGGACAAGTTTGGTAAATGCTATAAGACATACAATTTTGCAACAGTAATAACGTGGTTACATAGAAGTGTATGCATGTATTTATATAGGAAGCATAGGTGAGTGCATGCATAGGTGTATCTGTTGACATGTATAAATACCTGTTGTGTGTGCTATATATATGTCATAAATATGAAGCACATAGGAGTACAGTTACAGAGAGTTCCTAGACAAATCTAAACAATTTGCAGGATTGGTTTGCTGGGTTGAAAGGCCTAGGACCATAGTCTCATGGGATAACTTAAGTCAGTTGGTAAAACATAGTTCATAAAGTTAATGTTCTATGCCCTAGTTTGGTGAGTAGCATCTGGGATCTTAAAAGCTTGTGAGCAGCCATCTGAAATACAACTTTTGGTCTCTGTTTGTTTGGAGCAAAAGAGAATGAAGGAAACCAAAGACTCAAAGAAGAAACCACTCCATGGAACTAATATTGTAGTTAGGTGTTGAGTCAGTTCGACCTCTAGCAACTCTGTGTACAATAGAATGAAACATTGCCCAGTCCTGCACCATCCTCACAATTGTTGCTATGTTTGAGCCCATTATTGTAGTTACTGTATCAATCCATCTCATTGAAGGTCTTCCTCTTTTTTTCTGACCTCTACTTTATCAAGAGGGAGCTCTGGTAGCATAGTGGCTAAGACACTTGCCTGCTGACCAGACGGCTGGCGGTTCAAACCCACCAGCCACTCCTCGGAAGGAAGGTTGGGCAATCCTACTTCCGTAGTGATACTGCCTCGAAAACCCAAGGAGGGGTCGCTATGAGTTGGGTTTGACTTGACGGCACATAACAACAACAACAACAACTTTATCAAGAATGGTGTTTTCAGTAGGGACCAGACCCTCCTGATAACACGTCCAAAGTACAAGAGAAGTCTCACCATCTTTGTGTCTAAGGAACATTCTGGCTGTATTTCTTCCAAGACAGATTTGTTCATTCCTCTGGCAGTTCATGATTCATTCACTATTCTTTACCAGCACCATAATTCAAAGTGATCAGTTCTTCTTTGGTCATTCATATTCATTGTCCATCTTTCACATACATATGAGGTGATTAAGAATACCATGACTTCCGTCAACCACTAGGAGAGGGATCTATGTAGGAGATCTTGGATAGAGTGGGAGAACAATGTGGAACAGAACTCAAAATCATTTAAAAAAAAAGGTGGTGGTGGGGAACCAGGTTTGCTGGTCTGATAGAGCCTGGTGGAACCCCTGAGATGGGGAACCAGGTTTGCTGGTCTGATAGAGCCTGGTGGAACCCCTGAGACTATAGCCTCTAGCTGCCTTTCAGGTCTGGAATTGAACCCACTTCTGTGGCTTCCAGCCAAACAAAAGACAGGCAGATGAACTGAATATTTACATTAGGTAGATATACTCCTTGGAGAGATCAACCATGGAAGAATAGAAGGGCTGTGTATGCACAGGGTGACAGCTCGGAGGGCAAGAGTGCATGGAGGGAAGGACACAGGGAAGAGGTAACTATGGGGAGGAAGTGGGAGGGGAGCTCTTGCATTGTGGGAGATTACAGTCAATGTCATGAGACAAAGTATATGTGAACTGTATGGAATGTGAATTTACTCTGTAAACTTTCACCCAAATCACAATGAAAATATTTTTTTTTTTTAAAAAAAAAGGTCATTAAAAAAAAATACCATGGCTTGGGTGAACCTAGACAATGCCCAACTACTGCTGCTGACTGTTTTGACCAAGGACACAATAGAATGTCGCAGATAGAAGGGAAGAAAAAGTTAGAACCAAACTCAAATTCTTAAAAAAAGACCAGACCTATAGGACCAATAGACACTACACTAGAAGAACCCCTGAGACTATTGCCCTTAGATACCCTTTGAACTTGACACTGAAGCCACTCCTGGAGGTCACCTTTCAGCCATATAATAGATTGGCTTATAAAATAAACAATATCACGCATGGGTAATATGTCCAACATTTACCCAAAAGCAAAGGTGAGAAGGCAAGGAGGGGAAGGGAGGCTAGATGAATGGAAACAAAACAAACAGAATAAAAATAATGGGAATGTCATATTATGAAAATTGTAACCAATGTCATGGAACAATTTGTATAAAAATTGTTAAATGGGAATCTAATTCACTGTGTAAAATTTCACCTAAAACACAATAAAATATATTTTTAAAAATTAAGAACGCAAAATAAATTTACTGATCTAATTAGTAAATTGATAATTAACTGCCCCCAAACATGCTTAAAGTAGACATACTTTACTTATTAAGATAAACTATTTTTTGGTTCAAAGAAGACTTCAGGGGATAATTTTGGTTTAAAATTTAAACATTATCCCAAGGCAGTGATTTCAGGAGTTTATCCAGCCTCAGTGGCTCCAGAAAGTCTGAATTCCATTGAGAATTTGAAATTCAGTTCTGCATTCTTCCCCCTTGAGATCAGGAGTCTTCTCTAGGGATTCCAGCTCCTATTAACTGTGATGCTCAATCATCTCCGTTCCTTGGGCATCGTGTGCCAAGTTTCCACTTCCCTCTACAATTTAAAAGGCTTGTCCTGTTGTATGTGTGCTACAAGTGTTCACTTTCTCAGAGTATGTGAAAGTGAGCCATAATCTCACTGTGCTTCTTTTACAGAGGATTTCTTTGGTCAGTAGCTTTGCTGCTTCCCTGTTCCTTGGGTCTTACTCTCCTATTGACTACAGTGATGGTAAGCCTTCTGAGACCTGGTGAGAGCCTGTCCAATGTGCAGGCAGCATGTGGGCATGCAGGCAGCATGAGCTTCATCAAGCCAGGGCAGTTGCCAATATTTCATTCTGTCATCTGTTGCCAACCAGGGAATACATTCATTATCTTTTGCTGCTTCACAAATGATGCCATCATTTAGCAGCTGAAGGCTGCAACCATTTATTCTCAGATAGTTCTGAGGGCCATGCCTCTCAGAGCAACTTAGCTGGATGGTTCTGGATCAGAATATCTGATGAAGTAGCATTCAAGCTGCTGGCCAGGACTGCAGGCATCTGAGGTTGGAAGATCCAGTTCTAGGGTCATTACATGACCATGGGCAGGAGGCCTCAGTTCCTCACCATGTGGGCTTCTCCATGAGGCTATTAATGACATTGTAGCTGGATCCCACCCCCCACCATGTGGTGAGCGAGTGACTAAGAAGAAGGTGCAGAGCCTTTATTATGACCTGATGTTGGATGTGACATTCTGCTACTTCTGCCTTATTTTATCGATCACACAGACCAACCCTGGTACGGTGTAGGGAGAAGCTACACAAAAGTATGAATACCAGGAAGTGCATCAGTGGTCACCGTCTTGGAGGCTGGCTACCATAAGAGGTTATTTATTAAAGTTTTTGTTCATTTTGAGGGAACTCATGAGAGTTGTGAGCTTCTGGAATCAAAACTTTGACAAAAGTAAATGCAAATGATGCCAGTGAGGAGTTTAAGAAAGCCAGGAGGAGGTTGCTGAAGGAACTCTTAGATGAAGCTAGACCAAAAGGAATGTGGTTGGAGGATGGGAAGTAAATACAAAGCAAGAACCCAGACCTATGAAAATGGCTTCAGAAAGAAATCCTGGAATGTTCTGGGCCTCATGGGAATCCATCTGAAGTGTTTTGAATGCTCATGGATGCCAGGCAGTATTCTGGTTTTCAGGGAGGAAAAATAATTGATGAAGGTTGCCAAGCTTCACTCACAATCTGGAGAAGACAAGATTCCCTATGGCCAACTCTCTTGAACTCAGGGTGGCAGAGCTCTCAACTTGGAACCTGAGCGTCCACTTGTATTCTCCACATGACCATGGGACAGTTAAGCACTGTGGGAGAAAGTCATACTACTGCCCCAGTAGGCATTCCAGAGGTTCATGTTCTCCCACCTCATCTGGGCCCTCCACTCTGCTCCCCAAGAAATCACCTAATTTGCCAGCTGCCACACCCTCTCACCTGGACAGATGGTATCATCAGCATCCTAGCCCATCTCTGTCTCCCTCCATTTTGTCTAATGGAGGAGGAGATCCCTCTGTCTGTGCTCTGGGTTCACTACCTGTTGCCATCCTCAAGGAACCCTTGGGAGGAGTAAATTGTTCCGGGAAGGACCTAAGGAGCTGATCTCAGCGATGAGAATGAGGGAGTGTGGAGGACTCTGAGTGTTCCTAGAAAAGTTAGATGTGGTTGGGGAATCCCTGAGGCCTGACCCATACTCAGCACCAGAGCTGCCTCTGAGTAGACACTTTGAACTACAAGGACATATTGCTAAAAGTCCCCTTTCCCTGGTCAGGACTGGGAGCAGCAGCTATCCAGGCTAACTATGGTGTTGGTGTCTGTGAGGATATTGGGAGGAGGCAGTGGTGCCATGTGTTTCCAAGGGCCCTGCTAGTTTCTGGTTCTCTGGTCACAGAAAGATCTAGGCATATTGGAAATATTCCATTAGGGAAGAACTCCAGGTACAAGTTTGCTGTGAGCTAATTAACCTGCATTGTATTCTTTTTAAGAGATACTTCTGTTTGTTTGTTTCCTCCCTCCTAGGTTCTGGAATGAATTTGTTGCAGATACATGACAAAGTCTGGTCCCAGGCTTGCCTTAGTGCCTGTGCACCTCATTTAGGAGAGAAGCTTGGACCCCCTGTGCCATCATGTTCAGTTGTGGTAGGTGCCTTTGACAGGTGGCTCATTTGAGAGCTGGCATCTACTGGGAAAGCAATGCAGTACATGTACATAGTCTTCACTTTACACATAGACATACACATATGGGATTTTCTTTTCAGTTTAGTTGAAAACAAGTGTTTGACATAGGTCAAATTAAAGTGTGGGAGTCAGTGCCTTGTCCCTAGTTCAGTTGCATGTATAGATTACTCCCTTATGATTGGGAGCAGGGAAAGCTTTGGAAAGTTCCACTACAAATTTATTAGAATATGGGAAAAAAAATGAAAGCATCATTTCTAGGTGATTTCACACCTTAGAGAAAAAGTACACAAAAATTCTAGAGCTAGGGACCACCTGTGAAGTTTGAGGCAGGCTGTCTTGGGGAAAAGAAAAATAACAGTGAGCTTGGGGATGCAAGGAGTTCACCCCACCCGGGAGGCAGCCTTTACCCATGGAGGTGGGAGCCTGTGGACAAATGCTCCTCTCTCCCATCCCCCAGGTGGACAGTCCTGAAGTACATTTTACACATCTTCTCTGAGATTTCAAATGATTGAGTACAGGTTGCCTACAGAGGTGACCAGCTCTTCAAGACATCCCTTGGCCTGGCTTTCCCTCTTTCCCCTTGCCTGTTTCCCTCTTCTTGGTTTCCCACTCCTGTCTGTTGAGACTATGCCCCAAAACAAACCACCTGCACACAAACTCTTGTTCCTAGCTCTGTTTTCTGAGGCAACTGAAGCCAAGACATTTATGTTCCCAGGAAATGGCTGTTCTGACATACATCCAGAATTTTGCTGAATGGAGCAAAATGTTCTTCTCAGACACGATGAAATCCCATCATTTATTTTATATTTTTGCAACTCAGATAAAGTCAGGGAAAGAAGAAAAAGTTTTATATTTATAACTATGCTTTCTAAAGAATGTACATCCATCCAGAGGGTGTCGCTGCCCTCTGATCCCACAGCCTCTCTTGGAGTGACCCTGAGGAGTATGGCTCCTGGCTGACTCAGTTCTCCAACCCCCAGCCTTTTTCGGTTTGTTTGCTTTAGAACTTTGACCTCTACACTTGTCCCATTATCCACCGATGGTGGTGTGGGTAAGACATTACGTACTGCCATGAATTTGCTTACCGATATTTGGTTATTTATTTATTTGGAACTTACAAAACAGATACAAGTCAGGGATTGGTTTGTTCTAGCTGCCTTGAATCTCAAAATCAGGTGGTCTTTGGGGCAATGGGATACCTGGAGCCCAAGACAGATCTCCTTGTGTTTGTGGTTTCAAATCCACACTGGGCTCCTCTGGTATTTTGTGAATAGAAAGAACATCCCTGGTTTGTGACACAGAGTGATGTGACTGAGGGCTCCACAAAAGATCCCTTCAGCTCCTGGAGCCTTTTAGCATTCCTGTGGCCTGAGGTGTGAATGGCTGTGGGGTGTGACCCCCCTCCCTCCGCTGACCAGGGGCGTCCTTACCTCACAGAACCTGCTTGTTTCTTTCTTCACAGGGAAACATTTCTCCATATTACATCCAGCACTATGGATTTCATCCAGGATGCAAAGTGGTGGCCTTCACTGGGGACAACCCAGGTGAGTACCTGGGAGTATTTCATGCTCCAAGTAGTCTGAGTTGGTCCAAGCTACACATATGAGAGAGAGTTCTAGTCTGTGCTGGGGCTTCCTCTCTCCCTGACAGCCTAGTCCACATTGGCCTGAAACCTGACTCCTTACACCTGCCCCCACCTTGGCCCTAATTCTGCCCTCAGGAGCCACTCAGACACATTAGTCTGCCTCTCCTGGTGAAAATTGATCAGGCAATTAAATTAGGCAGCCATGCCTAACTTACTTGTTCTGTTCCAAGCTAAACATCTCAGTTCCTTCAGCCCTTCCTCTATGATGTAGTTTTGAGCCTCCACCCCATCACTTGAGCTGTAGTTATGACTTGTTCCTTGTCCACATTTCCTTGTGATCTCAGATCCTTTGTCTCCTCCAGCTTCTACCCCTCCTTCTCTTTTCCTCTATGGATCCCTGAGACCCACTCCTTGAGGGACCATCTGAAGACAGACCAAGGTGCGCCACACTGAACAACAGTTCTTTTCTTAGTAAGTCACAAGTTAGGGTGGCTAGATTTAGTAAATAAAAATATGGGACACCAGCTACATTTTAAATTTCAGAGAAACGACAAATAGTTTTTTAGTGTAAGCAAGTTCCAAATATTGTTTATTTGAAATACAAATTTAACCAGGTGTCCTATGTTTTATATGGTAACTCTGCCTCCCATTGCCTTTCTGAGCAGCTGTTCCTGCTCTAAGGAAGTACCCATGTGTGGGGAGGGGAGTCTCAGGTCCGTGGACAAGGTCACAGGACAGCAGCACAGTCATGGGCTGTGTCGTAAGGGAGCCTGACTTCCTTCTTTAGAGCCACTCCTGCTTCTTTTGGTATCAAGGAGTGTGGGTCATTCTTTCTTCTATTCTCCCCACCTCTAAAAAATTTCTTTTCAGGTATTTTCTGACTTCCTTCTCATTTCCATACCCATTTATTAGCCCCCATGCACTTACCTCCTTGGGGATATACAGATGAGAAGGCAATAGACACAACAAAAAAAAGAAAAATGTCAAGAGATAGACACATATGCCTGGGAGTGCATTTGTATGCCTAGAAATGGAACTGAAGGTCTTTGTTAATATTAATTTATAGTAATAACAATAATTGAAAACTAGTTGCCGTCGACTCATTTCCAACCTGTGGCGACCCCGTGTGTGTCAGAGTAGGACTGTGCTCCGTAGGGTTTTCAGGGGCTGGTTTTTCAGAGGTTGATCTCCAGGCCTTTCTACTGACATGCCTCTGGATGGACTTGAACTGCCAAACTTCCAGTTAAGAACTGAGTAAGTTAACTGTTTGCACCACACTGGGACTCCAAATAATAACAATAATATTAATTCAATTATTAATATGTATTCTATATTTTCCACAGTGACTAGATATTACTTAGGCCTTGTTGAGATGATATTAATCTTTCCACTAGGACAATTGTCACCCCAACATTTTCAGGAAAAAACATTTAAGTTGCTGCTACTACTATTGCTGTCACTGCTACAATAATATTTGTGGGGCTCTGGGATCTGCTCTGGACCATCTGTTGTAGCTGAAGGGGTGTGGTTAGGACTTCTCATAAGACTGGCCCCACACGCCAACCAGAGCTGTGGTTGCATCAGTGTTCCGTGATGGCCTTGGCTCTGGCAAGCTAGCATCTGGAAGAAGCCCCCAGCAGCCAGAGGAAGGTCCTCTTTATTCCTAAGCAATTTCTGTCCAATATCAAATCAATAACAGCAGCTCTGTTGTCAAAACAAAAGACCAAACAAAGAACAGATTTTGCAGAGGGGCTCCTCAGTATAACCTGGTACACAGGAGGAAGTCAAATGGAGGCTGGTAGCCCAGTGGCCGGGTTTCAGCGGCAGGTGGGGATGGGAAGCCCATCACTTTTCCTGGGTGCCTATATTTCAGAGGCAGCTGTGACCTGAGGTATGTAGAGTGTTCTAGGGCCCCACATTCCCCAAGGGGCTTAGAGCTGTCTCCACTCCCTTGGGACCCAGTTCTTGCCTCTAATGGTCAGGGGGTTTAATCTCTTTTAGAAAGGAATAATCACTATACAAGCACCAACTGAGGAAAAATTTAAATTTTTGTGGGCCATGTTTGTTTTCTTTCAAAATTAAAATAACATCATTGACTTTCATTAAAAACTCAAACAAAAAAACAAAACCCAAAGTCACTGCCGTGTAGTCAACTCCAACTTACAGTGGCCCCTCCTTGTGTTTCTGAGGTAGTATCACTACAGAAGTAGATTGCCCAGTCTTCATTCCGAGGAGTGGCTGGTGGTTTGAACCACCAGCCTTCTGGTTAGCAATCAAATGCCTTAGGCACTACACCACCAGAACTCCTGTTGACTCTCATTAGGTAGAAGAATGCCAAGGAGAGTAATGGCCTGTGTTTTAACCACTAAAGTGTGAACTTTGGGGCAGAATTGAGAGGGAACAGGGAAGCAGCTTTCTAATTCTTCTTCCTGGACTTTGGTTTCAGGCTGATTTGTTATACCAGGCTGGCAATCCTCAGCCAGTCCTTCCCTAAGTCTGGCCTTTGGTTTTCTGCTTCCTTAAGTAATACATTAGTTGCTCCTTCATAAAAACAATAAACAAAGGCTCATGCTGTTTTCTTACTCACAAAGAATACTTCTTCACTGCAGGAAAAAAAAAAAAAAAGTCTTAAGATACAAAGATGTAAAAATCAGCCATAGTCTGTTAACCCAGAGATAACTCCAGTTAAAATTTTGATGTCCATCCTTCCAGATGTTTTTATTCACTCATTCATTATTGTTGTTGAAAAAATACTTAGCGAAACACATACCAATTCAACAATTTCTACATGTACAATTCATTGACAGTGATTACAGTCTTCATGGGAGCTCTGGTAGCATAATGGCTAAGACACTTGCCTGCTAACCAGACGGCTGGCGGTTCAAACCCACCAGCCACTCCTCGGAAGGAAGGTTGGGCAATCCTACTTCCGTAGTGATACTGCCTTGGAAACCCAAGGAGGGGTCGCTATAAGTCGGGTTTGACTCGATGGCACATAACAACAACAACAGTCTTCAAGTTGTGCAACCATTCTCACCCTCCTTTTCCCAGTTGTTCCTCACCAATTAACATAAACTCACTGCCTCTCAGAGACTCCTATCTAATATTTTGAGTTGCTGTTGTGTTTGATCCCATGTAGCTAGCTCTTTAAAAGAGAACAACATTCAAGGTAGACTTAAAAAAAAAAAAACAAAAAAAAAACTTAACTGCCATTGAATCCATTTGACTCACAGTGACCCCTCCTTGGGTTTCATTCATCTCTATGGAAGTAGATTGCCCAGTCTTTCCTCCAAGGAGTAGCTGGTGGGTTTGAACCGCCAACCTTCTGATTAGCAGTCAGATGCCTTAGGCACTATGCCACCAGAGCTCCCCTCAAGGTAGATATTCTTTACTAATTAATTTTCAGCCTGTTGTCCATGCTCTTAAATAAACATTTTCTTTTAACCAAGCTGGACAGATTAAATATTATTCTGCAACACTATTTTAATGGATAAATATTAACCCAACATTTATTTCATCAGTTCTCTACAGGTGGAGGCTTGTGTTGCTTCCAGTGTGAATGAATAATTTATTTTATAAGGATCACCACAAAGCTGGTTCTTTTGAGGCAGAGGTTAAAGATGCCTCAAATGTCCCATTTTTCCAAACTCTTGTACCACTCCATACTCTGTAACATCAACTGACCCTCCTCCCCTCAGTACTCTCCCTCTTGTCTCCGGGTTCCACAATTCACTGTGATGTTACATAGAACTCATGAACTGTCAAGGAAATGGCTCACATGGTTGTGGGGGCTGGCAAGTCCCAATCCATGCATCAGGTGTCAGGCTGCAGGCTTCTTACTTGTGTGCTTGGAGGGGCTGATGAACCCAAATTAGCAGGTCAGATGACAGTCTGCTGGTTGACAGGGCCACGGAAGCTGACAAGTGAGGTCAGAACCTGAGGTCAGATGATGACAAGGTAGGTATAGGATCCAGAGCAAGAGAGGAAGCTTTGCCAGAGCGTGTGTGTGTGTGTGTGTGTGTGTGTATAGGAACTCTGGTGATGCAGACCATACCCCTCAAGGAAACTCTTACTTAAGCAAGGTGGTGCAAGGGTATGACTTGAATAAGGGTGGTAAAGGTAGTGACTAGGGTAAAGGTAAAAGGAGCTTCTGGTTGTGTAGTGGTTAAGGCTTTGTCTGCTAACCAGAAGGACAGTGGTTCAAACCCACCAACCGCTCTGTGGAAGAAAGATGAAGTGGTCTGCTTCTGTAAATATTTATAGCCTTAGAAACCCAATAAGGGTCGCTATGAGTTGTAATTGACTCGATGGCAATTTTTTTTTAGGGTAAGAGTAGTGACTTGAGTCACACCCTGTAGGAAGGCAGTGACTTGAGATACATCCCACCTTAATCCTGCCTCATTAACATAATGAACAATTCACTCCCAAATGAGGCCATAACCATAACCCAGAGGCTAGGCACAGCAAAAAATGGGGGATGATTATATCATTACATTATATTACATTACTGCCAAACCACTGAAAATCATGGCCCAGACATCACCATCCTAGGTTCTATATGCCTTATTTGTATTAGCAGCAAGCTGTCCATTCCCTTTGGTGGGCCACAAGCTTCTTATTTATATAGTTTCACCCATTCATTGTGTGAGAGTCACAAAGACTATGGCTAGAAGGGCCATATTGATTCACTGTACCACACAATGTTTGGTTAATGTCAACAGCAATGGGGGAATGCACATCCTGTTTTGTCCCTTTGTCTCTATAAGTTGTAAGAGGTGGGATCCCTAGGTCCAAACTTCTGATACACACTGTTGACTGAACCTCACTGGCAGTGTTTGAGGGAACCTCTTCGTCCCCGCATCTCTGCTTCCACTGGTGCATTCCTTCTCTTGATATTTAGTTAGCAAGTGATCGAATTCTTGCCTTCTACACAGGACATTTGGGCTTGATTCCTGGCCAGTGCACCTTGAGCACAGCTACTACCTGTCAGCGGAGGCTTGTGTGTTGGTCTGATGCTGAATAGGTTTCAGCAGAGCTTCCAGACTAAGGTGAATTAGGAAGAAAGACCTAGTGATCTACTTGGGAAAATCAGCCAGTGAAACCCCTGTGGAGCACAGCAGTCCAGTCTCCAGCCAATCATGGGGATGGTGCAGGATGGAGCAGCCTTCCATTCCATTGTGTGTGGAGTTGCTACGAGTCAGGGACCAACTTGATGGCAGCTAATACCACCACCTGTGTGTGAGGCCTTCTTTTAGTGCTGGGTTATGTCAGTGAACAAGGCAGATAGTGATCTCTGCCTCATATCTCAATGAAGAACACGGACAGGGAACATGATCTCAGCCCCTTCCTTTTCCACACTGCCAGGGTGTGGGGAGGCCCCTCACGCTCCTGCCTAGCCTTTTCTGTGCCTTCTGTGTCCTGGTGTTCTTTCATGGCCCCCTTGGTTCTCTGTGCTCCTGGGAATACCTGACAGTACATGGAAGGTTTGGACCCTTTTAGGAAAGAAGTTTCTCAGTCCAAATAAGAGGCCCTGTCTGCAGAGGCTCTACCTCCTGGCACTGAGGCTGTCTCCTCTCTGAACTTCCTGAGCCCTCTGTTCAGCCTCCACCTGCTGTTCCCTGGTGGTGGGGTGGGTGGGAGGTGGGGTTGAGTTCCCATATGAAGGGTTACTGGTTTGCTCTGTAACTCCCATGTGGCCTCCAGCTAACCAGAGCTCCCCTCTCATTCTGTTCTCAGCATCTCTGGCAGGCATGCGGCTAGAGGAAGGTGACATTGCGGTAAGGTGACATCTTCTCACACTCAACGGCCAGAGCATACTCTTTCTGCCCTGGGGGACAAGGGTGCTGGGTTTTAACAGCATCTTTGCTGCTTAACAAAGGGTCTGCCAACCCCAAAAGGCAGCTGAGGGAGGGGATGGAGAGACCCAGGACTTGGCCAAATCTCTTAGAAAGTTATTGCCCTTTGCTGAGTGGCTAGTCTTGGGGCACAGTGGCAGAAGGACCAAACATTGAGGAGAGGCTGTGAGCTCCCTGGATGAACAAGGAAGACATGACCTATACCTACAATGTCTGGTGGGAAAGTTTAGGGAACCAGTCATCACCCAAAGCATTATTTAGATGGAAGTTCTGGAAAGTCAGCATACAGGCTTTATTAGTGCTGACCATGAACTCATCTGGTGTGGGAAGGTCAGAAGAGATTCTTGAGAAAGTGGCATTGAACCAAAGGCCTACAGTGTTAGATATGCAGTGCTGGGGTCAGGGTGGTGAACAGAGAGCCACCTGTGTGGGCAAAGACAAGTCAGGAGGAGCCTGGCACATCTCATCTCTGCCCATCTCTCCATAGGTGAGCCTGGGCACCAGTGATACCCTATTTCTCTGGCTCCAAGAGCCCATGCCCTCCCTGGAAGGCCACATCTTCTGCAACCCAGTTGACTCCCAGCACTACATGGCGCTCCTGTGGTAGGCCTGTGTGTTGGTGGCTCCACCTCTAGGGTGGGAGGAAGGAGGCATGGGCAGAATTGGCATCATCTTGAACACCCCTAGTCTTTCCACTAAGCAAGCTCATGTGAGTAGGTGAGACCTCCCAGGGACCCATTGGTTCCTGCCAACAGCAGAGCTGGGTGGGGAAGATCACAGCCTGGAGTCTCTCAGTCCCAGGTTCATATCTTTACCCTACCGCCTGTATCCCATGTGGCCTTGAGCAAGCCCTATAACATATCTGAGCCACTCTTCCCTCATTGTAAAGCAGGGAAGATCAGAGTGTTTACTTCACAGTGTCTGACACATGGTAGACTCTTCATAAGTGGAGTAAGAACACCTGCTTCCTGACAGTTCTCATGGAAGGGCCATGCTTGTGGTCTCACCACAGGCCTGTGAACACCTGTCAGAAACCACTGATGGGAAAGGTTTCTCGACCTTCTAAGCCCCCCAAAACCACTGGAGAATATGTTAGCACCATCCACTACCACCAGTTGCCATTGAGTCAACTCTGGCTCATATTGACCCCATGTGCGTCAAGAGTAGAACTGTGCTCCACAGGGTTTTCAATGGCTGAATTTCAGAAATAGATTGCCAGGCCTTTCTTCTGAGGTGCCTCTGGGTGGATTCAAACCTCCAGCCTTCCAGTTAACAGCCAAGCATTTAACCGTTTGCACCACCCAGGGACTCATAAATCTAATCAGCCCCACCCCAATGTACAAGGGGTACAATGTGTGGAAACATTGTCTTTACCTGGGGCTCTTTCGTGGTAGCCTTGCCTATAACAGAATTCAGAACAGATGCATCTTCTAGGGACTGGCACAGGATCCCTAATACTTGAGGGTCGGTGGTTCAGGATGTCTATATATACTGGCTAGAGGTCATGGTTCTGACCTGCAGCCCCTCTCCTGGGTCTTTTCACCAAAATGCATGCTTCCAGTCAGCAGGCACTGAGTCCCTCCCTCAGAGTTGGTGCATGTGTTTCTGCAGCTTTAAAAATGGTTCCCTGATGAGAGAGAGGATCCGTGATGAGTCAGCTTCCTGCTCCTGGAGCGAGTTCTCTAAGGCACTGCAGACCACGGAGATGGGGAACGGTGGAAACCTGGGTAGGCTGTTCAGTGATGCCTGGGCTGCAAAGGGCAGCAGCTGCCTATTGGAGGGCAGGGCCTGGGTCCCATGGGTTGGTGAAGAGGAGGGCCCTGTCTGTCTGCACATTTGCTCCACAGGCCTTGCATGCTGGTATGGGACCCCATGTTGTGGGTGCAGTGGGGCCTTAAGGATGCTTATGGCTGCCTCTGTGCACAGAATGTAGATCAGACCATAGCTATATCTTCATCCCTCTCAAAGCCACAGAGACAGCAGCCATAGCACTTGCTGTACTTGGTGCAGCCCTGTTAATAGCTTCTTCCCCAGACACAAAGTTCTCTTGGGATAAGTACCCAGTGTCTGGGGCAGCCTCTGGGCAGGGAAAGGCTAGGCTTCCCTTAGTTAAAACCTGGCTGGTATGTTCCAGTGTTGGGCAGCTGCTTTCTGACCTAGGCTGCCAGTTAAGAGTAGGAAGAGTTGTCACAAAGAAAAGCTAGCCTATGCCCATTCAGTGCCTAACCCCCCCGCCCATACACACACATACACACACACCATCCTGTTGGAAAGAAGAACCAGGAGCATTCCAAGGTGTGGGGGCCAGAAGGAGCCTGGGGACACAGTGGTATGGGGTCCTTTCATTGTCCTCTTGTCTGAGACTGTTGAGAAGCTGATCTTTTGTTCCTGACCACTGACAGCTAATCCCTTCCTGGCCTTGTTTCAGGTTTTTATTTTGATGTAATGGAGATCACCCCAGAAATTACTGGGCGTCATAGGTTTAATGCAGACAACTGTGAGGTATGTGTGTTATTGGTATTGATGCTGAACTGGCTCCATTTTTGAGTATTAAATTTAATAATTGTTTATCAAATTACATTCATTTTGGAGACTTCGTTCATTCATACATCCATTGGTTTAACGTTTTTGATGGACCAGGTGGGATGTATTCTAGATGCTGGGCAATCAGCAGGATCCAAGACAGGCATCATCCTTTCCCTCAAAGAACAGTGCAGAAAACCCAAAGGCTAGCTTCTCAGTGACCACATGGTCTCAGTGCTCATCATATACCAGCCATGAGACCATGAGTTTCCCCCTGACTGAAGTCCCTCTGGGCCAGTGGAGGCACTAACTTATTGAGTGCTATTTGGTTCCTGGCACTGTGCTGGTGGGCTTCTATGTCTTTCTCATTTACTTGTCAGAGCAACTCTGAGATAGGCATTCTCATCCCACTTTACAGATGGAGAAATTGAGGTTCAAAGAGGTTAAATGGCTTGCCCAAAGTCACAAAGTCATAGGTAGTGGAGAGGCAGCTCAGACCCAGTCCTCTCTGGCTCTGAAGCTGCTGTTTTTCCCCCTGCACCATGTGACCTCTCCCAGGAGGGATCTAGGGACTTGCTGTTTGAATTCACTCTTCAGTTACCAGAGTCACAATCACATTGTGAATTAGACCTGAGGGATGTTTTTGAACCTAACAAATGTTTGGGGAGTTTGAGTAAGACACTCTATCTAGGAAGTGTAACAGTCAGAGTTGGTGTTGGACTGTGTGGCTGATGTTAGGATTACTAATGGAAAGCTTTATATAAAGTATGGGGAGTTCATCACCATCTTTTGATGGAGAATCAGTTTGATTCCTGTTGCTCTCTAGAGAGAGGAAATAGGCCTGTTCATTTGTGCAAATCTGTTCCAGATTTGTCAAGGATAAAGTACTCATCTTCCTCCATTCATTTATCCAGTCACCAGATATATATGTTTGATGTCAGGCATTGGGAACCCAAAGGAGGATGAGACACATATCTCATGGAACCCACAGTCTAGGAAGGAGATGGACAGTGAACAGGTGAACAGATACATAAGCAAGTACAATGTGTGATATGGCAGGAAACGAACAAAGTGCCACAAGAGAAAACAGGATGGACTGGCGGACTTAGTCTAGACAGGTGATCAGGAGCAGCATCATGGAAGAGGTGGCCTTTTGGTTGAAACTTGAAGGTTGGGAAGGATCCCACCATGGAAAGCATGGGGCAGAGTTCCACGTAAGGAGACAGTTTGAAGAAGTGAAAGTAGGTCTATAAGGTTGGAGCCTTTGTGAGAAGAGTGGCAGACCACCATGGACCTCAGGGCCTAGCAAGGCAGGGTGATCCTCGAGTTAGTGTGAAGGCTTCTTCACTGCTGTGGCTATTCTAAGCATAAGCTCCACCTGTTGAGTGCCAATTACATATATTAGGCTCTGTTGTCTAAACTTATCATTATGACAACCTGTAAGACAGATACCGCTGTTTCCTCAGTTACATTAAGAAAGAAACCAAGGCAATCACAGCTAAATTTAAGTATCCAGGGTCATAGAGAGGAAAGGCAGAGTAAGAATTTGAATTCATGACTGTCTGAGCAAGGAGATTGAGCTCTATGAGGCCTCTTGCTCCCCAAAGTGATAGATCTAGGAGAGGCATGTGTGTGTGTGTAAGACAGACATAGGTATTGTCTGAAGAGCCCCACTACATTTGGAGCTCCACTGGAGCCCTGAGTCATGAGTTCCCAATCTGGGTCATTGCTTAAAAAGATGACACACACATACATGAAAGGACAATATGAGTTCCTCACTCTGTTCCCACCTTCTCCTGGAGACAGGTGTCAGCATTTCCTAGGGATGTGGAGATTCGAGCACTGATTGAAGGACAATTCATGGCCAAGAGGATTCACGCCGAGGGCCTGGGCTATCAAGTCAGTAAGTGAGCTGCTGATGGGATATGTTCTAGTGTTGAGTCCTGGAACCCAGCTCATACCCTGAGGTACTTGAGCCCCTTCTTGGCCTTCAGGCCAGGGCTGCAGGACATGGTCTGTTGAGGCTCAATTACAGGGGGCTGTAAGGAGATAAGAGATAGAGGAAAGAGATAGAGGCTGTGCCAGAAGGAGATAGAGGCTGGCCCCTGGTGGCAGGATGAGAAAGTAAGCCAAGTGTCATTTATGAGCAGGCATAGACCCAAGGAGGGGTAGCTATGAGTCGGATCCAACTCCATGGTAGTGAGTTTGGTTTGGTTTTATAGACTGGGAGGCTAGTTGTTCCTGCTTGTCTGCTTTGTCCGCAGTAGCCAGATCTCCTGGCCAAGATCTATTAAGACTTAGAAAAGTCTTTCTGCAACCCCAAGCTCCAAGCACTATACTGAATGTCCCAAGCTCTGGACTCTGACGATGTGGGCCATGCAGCCCTCTAGGTGGGAAGGGTCTGTCTGGAACCATGACTAGACCTTGGCCTCCTAGCTTAGTCAGGTCCTATCTGCTTATGGGAGCAGTTCTGGGTACTTCATTTTTCTTCTTCTTCTTCTTCTTTTTAATTGTGCTTTGGGTGCAAATTTACAAAGCAAATTTGTTTTACATGCAACAATTCATGCACATTTGATTTCACGGCCCCAATCACTATCCCCAACCATAAAAAACACTCTCCTCCCCTCTCCTCCCTGTCTACTCCTCCCTGTGCCCTTCTTATCTGTGCATTTCTGTTTATCTGGCTTTTCCTCTGTGTGAATACTGCCCCTCTGGTGTCTTAGCTGATTGATCTAAGGAGTGAATCTCCCTAGAGTATAGGTGGGTGCATCTCCCTGGGGTAGTTGTTCTCCATATAGGTCTTTCTACTGTTGGGCTGAGAGCCAATCCACGGAAGTGAGTCCATTTCATAAATGGATAACCCGGGGCCATAGTCTTAGGGGTTCCACCAGTCTCTATCTGACTAGTAATCTTGGTCATTTTTGTATTTTTAAATTTTGTTCCACATTTTTCCTCTCGCTCTATCCAGGATCTCTAGTTCAGTTCTGGATACTTCAGCTTGGAGCAGGGAAGATGGGGCATGTGGTACCTCTGTCAGAATTCAGAGGACTGCATTAGAGAAAGGGTTTAGAGGGTAGAACTGGGCCTATGCTTAGACAATTAAGGGGAGAAAGGGATTTCTAAAACTTGAGCTGTGAAACAGGCAGCTGTAGGAGGTCAGTCAGCCCTCTTTACTGATGGTGTTGGATTGAACGGTTGCAAGGAAATTGGACTGACTGACCATAGAATCCCAAGTTTCTAAGATGTATTTGTTCCTCTCTGTAGCAGCTGTTGTCACTAGAGAACATAGAAAGACTCAGAAGCCTCTTTCTTGAGGGCTCCTTGTGATACATTCCTGGACAACTCATGTTCTAAGTAGTATATGGTTTACATCTTTTAACAACCAAGTAAAAAGATACTATAAAAATAAGCATTAGGTAAACCTTTTTGAAAAGCTTATGGGGAGCTCTGGTAGCATAGTGGCTAAGACACTTGCCTGCTAACCAGATGGCTGGCAGTTCAAACCCACCAGCCACTCCTCGGAAGGAAGGTTGGGCAATCCTACTTCCATAGTGATACTGCCTCGGAAACCCAAGGAGGGGTCGCTATGAGTCAGGTTTGACTCAACGGCACATAAGAACAACAACATGGGCAACATCTACTAAAGCTGAATACATACCTACCTGGCAGTTTCACTTCTAGGTAAATGTCCACCAGAAACGCATATGTGTGTTACCAAAGATGTATATGAGAAAATAAATATAAGAATATATGCAAAGATGTGTATGAGAAAACTCTGCTTAATAGCCCCTACACTTCAAACAACCCATTGCCTATTAATAGTAGACAGAATAAATGCGTTGTGGTATATTCAAACACTGGGATGCTATGTAGAAATGGAAAAGAACCAACCTGAACACATAGCAAAATGGATGAATTTCACAAAGTAACACTGAGCAAAAGAAGCCAAGCACAAATGATAGGATTCTATGAATATCAGATTCCAAAGTAGATAAAACTGTTTGCTGCTGTTGGAAGTCAGGATAGTAGATAGCTTTCAGGAGGGCGCGTATGAGGGCCTCAGGTGCTGACGTTGTTTCATGGGTATGTTTAGTTTGTAAAATTTTGTCAGGCTGTGTCTACTTCTGTAATGATACTGCCTGGGAAACCCAAGGACGTGTCGCTATGAGTCAGGTCTGACTCGATGGCACATAACAACAACAACATGTTGTACTTGAAAAAAAGTTTAAAGCAAATAAAATGAATATTATAAAAATTCCCATACCCTCTGGTAGCATAGTGGCTAAGACACTTGCCTGCTAACCAGACGGCTGGCGGTTCAAACCCACCAGCCACTCCTCGGAAGGAAGGTTGGGCAATCCTACTTCCGTAGTGATACTGCCTCGGAAACCCAAGGAGGTGTCGCTATGAGTCGGGTTTGACTCGACGGCACATAACAACAACAACAACAACAAATGTCTCCAAAGACTTCAAAGTTCCCTAGAAATTGGGTAAGCAAGACGGGGATGGAGCTGCGATTGGAAGGAGGGATCCCTCGACTGTCAGGAGGGGGTGTTGTGGGGGAGAGGGTGTAGATCCCGACAGTGCAGTGTTAGAGAGAAAGGGTCAGGATAGACAGGTCCTTATGGGCTCAAGAGACACTAATGTGTTTATGTCACTATTCCCAGCCTCTAAAGCGTTTGTTGCACAAAATAGCATAAAGTTACTTATCCTCTTAGCAAGTTTAAAAGCAGAATTAAACTTGTCTTGCCAGCTCTGCTGGGTTCCTCTCAAATAAGGTAGCATCAGTGAACAACCTTGGAACCAAACGGAGCTGAACAAAGGTAAAGCAACATTATCTGGCTGGAGCTGTTTTCAGTAGAAGGTAGAAAAAAACAGAAGCCATGAGAGCCTCCTTATGACACTTTTATGTACAAGACGTATTCTATATAATGTATACTTTACATCTTTGGGCCAACCAAGTAAAAAACCAAAAAACAAACTCACTGCAATCGAGTCAGTTCTGACTCATAGTGACCCCCATTGTGTTTCCAAGGCTGTAAAACCTTTACAGAAGCAGATGCTTCATTTTTCTTCTGTGAAACAGCTGGTGGGTTTGAACCACCAACCTTTTGGTTGGCAGTCAAATGCCTTAAGCACTACCTACTAGAGCTAACCAAGTAAAAGGATACTATAAAAATAAGCATTAACCTTTTTAAAAAAAAAAAAAACCACCTTATGGGCAACATCTACTAAAGCTGAATCCACACCTACCTGGAATGTCACTCCCAGGTAAATGTCCACCCAAAATGCATGTATGTGTTCACCAAAGACGTATATGAAAAGTATATGTGAGAGCATATACTTAGATCTATATGAGAACATATATGTAGATTGACTGGCTCACGTTTTGTTCTTGGTCAGTCATAATCTTATTCTGTTTTGTTAGTACCTAAAAAGGATAAAAATGGCACTTTAAATTAGAGTGCTGGTAACCTGTTGCCATCAAATTGATTCCAACTTATAGTGACTCTATAGGACAGAATAGAACTGCCACAGTTTCCAAGGCTGTAATCTTTATAGGAATAGATTGCCACATCTTTCTCCTGTGGAACAGCTGGTGGGTTCAAACCACCAACCTTTTGCTTAACAACCAAATACTTAACCATTTTGCCACCAGGGCTCCTTAAGAATGATAGTGAAAAAAATTTGTTGTTGCTGTTAGTCGCTGTCCCCATGTATGCAGAGTATAACTGTGTATGGGTCCGTACCTGGCTCTAAGATAATTTAAGTAGATTTTTAAAAATATTTTAAATGTGGAGTGTATGCTAACAAGATAGTCGATAAGTGAGGAGTAGGTGTAATGTCTCCAGTTTCATTTCAGTTCTGCTGACCTCCAGACTGCCCTCCACCACCATGACCACCACACACACACTGATACACAGGCTCCAGACCCTATTTGGGCCTGTCTGCTTACCCTTATCCTTGTGTCTTCTTGGGCCTGCCCCAATCTGGTACTATCTCCCCAGGCTGCCTACCTTTTTTTGTCTGCCTGATGGCTTTCTGAGGAAGAATAGAGGAAGGAAGGTAGAAAAAAACGGGCAATAAATCTCTCTTAAAGAAAAGAAGGGAAAGATCCATTTAGTTTAATGTAATTATTGATGTGATTCGATTTGCCAATTTTGCTATTTATATTCTTTTCCATCTGTTATTTTTTGCTCTGTTACATCTTTCCTGCCTTCTTTTGGATTAATGAGTAATTTTCAGTATTTCATTTTGTCTCTTCAATTGGCTTTTTAGCTATACTTACTTGGTAATAATATTCTAATTGAAATCTTTAACTTACAACAGTCTAATTTTATACTCTTGAATTTGTTAGCGGCATAATTACACAAGAAGAAAGGAGAAAGGAAGTTTTTTCAGGCTAATGGGAAAGTCATACCAGACGGAGACTCAGATCTTCAGGAAAGAATTTGAGCCACTCTTCAAGTGTAGGTGTCTTGACAGTGGAGTCTCAGAGTTTTTATTTGTCTGAAATGTATTTATTTTCATGTTAAAAAATTATTTTTAGTTACAGAATTCTAGGTTGGCACTTATTTTAGCACTTCAAAGATGTCATTATATTGTCTTCTGGCCTTCGAATGGTTCAGATGAGAGACAGCTATCATTCTTAGTGTTTTTCCATGAATAAAATATAGTTTTCTTTGCTGGCTGATATTAAAATTTTCTCTTTATCTTTGATTTTCAACAGTTTGATTTTGACGTCCCTACATGGGGTTTTCTTATTTATCCTGCTTGTGGTTCACGGAGCTTCTTGGATATGTAGGTTGATGTCTTTCATCAGTTTTGGAAAATTCTTAGCTTTTGTTTCTTTTAATATTTCTTTTTCCCCATTACCTCTTTTCTTTTCTTCTCTTCTGTACTTAAATTGTTAAATTATTGTCCCATAGGTTTTTGACTCTCTGTTTTCTCTTTTCTATTATTTTCTTTCTTTTTATCTCTCTGCCTCATTTTGAATAATTTCTATTGAACTCTTCCTGTTCACTAGCCCATTCTTCTGCTGTATACCGTCTGCTGTTAAGCTCATGTAACAAATTCTTCATTTCAGATACTGTTTGTTTGTTTGTTTTCCCCCCAGGTCTAGAATTTCTATTTGGTTCTTTTATTGTTTCTCTGCTGAAGTTGTCCATATTTTGAACATTTTCCCCATCTTTTCCTCTGAATTTTTATTATAATTATTTTAAAGCTCTTATCTGTTAATTCAACTGAAAGTCTGCTTCTAGTTACTATTTTACTTGCATTTCTTGCTTCTTAAAGTATCATGATTTTGATTAAATGCTGGAGATTGTGTTTAAAAATACAGTGGTAAATGAAGTAGGTAGTATTTTTTAACTTTCAGAAACTTTTTACTTTGAGATAATTGTAGATTCACATTTACTTGAAATTGTTGTTGTTGTTATTTGCTGTCGAGTCGGCCCCGACTCATAGCGACCCCACCTTGGGTTTCCGAGGCAGTATCACTACGGAAGTAGGATTGCCAAACCTTCCTTCCGAGGAGTGGCTGGTGGGTTTGAACCGCCAGCCTTCTGGTTAGCAGTCAAGTTTAGGAGGGGTCGCTAGTTGAAATAAGAGGCTAATATTTACCTGTAGAAAGGGCTTGCTCTTCTTGGAGCAGCTAGGGTAAGAGTGTGGTCTTTCTAAATCTAATTTTGAGTTGGGTCAATGTAGTATTGCAGCTTTAGTTAGTTTTCGTTTACCAGTGGTTACAGTGTCTTGAAGTTTGGGTCAGGCTCATCCTACCATTAGGACTTTGGGGTCTAAGCACTGTGCGATTATAGAAACCTCTCTGCTTTCCAGCCCTGCCCCCAGCTTCCACATCACCACTTGCACAGCAGATGTCCACAGGAGAATTGGTGCATGGGGAAGACTAGCTGTAGATTTGGGGTTCCTCCAGATTCCAGTCTGCCCCACCAACCCAAATGTGGTTGTTAAATGTCTGACAGGTTTCTTCTTATCCTGACAAAGTTTATCTGCCTTTGGAGGCTTACTCCCCCACCTCTTCCATACTACAGGGATGAATCAGCACTTAATGGTTGATCCCATTCTGTAATTTAGTTTTATTTAGTCCTGCCGCGGACCGAACCAGCCAGACCAGGGAGTGAGGTCTACGAATCAAAGTGAAAAGTGAATAGGGAGTTGGCGATGGCTAACAGAAGACAGACAACTCTTGAGATTGTCTGCAGCTGAGAGTGTTTATTATGCTTCAAGGCTATGTTTTTATTCTCTTGTTACTTCCTCTTACAAGTCTCTATCTTAGGTCATCTAGTGCACATGAAACTAGCAGGCATAACCGCAAAAAATCAAAGCAAGGTTACAAATCAAAGCACAAATTCATTCCTTATTTTTTACAACCAAAAACTACTTGTTCCCAATCATATTCATATCATCCAAAAAAGTAATTCCAAGTAAGCTTTATGCCACATTATTCTTTTTCCTAAATGATTAATCCATCGCCTACCTTGTTCATCATATACTCCTGTAAATGGCAATAGCTCTGGAGTTGTAGCAGATAATTTATACATATTCTTACTCCCTTTCGGGGGTCGCCACAATTTCCCATTCCCCAAATCATACACAGGTCCAAATTCAGTCATTACTGTTGGAAGTATTTTTCTCGTAGGTTTTTTCTCGGTGGTACTTCTTTTGGAGCGTCCCTTTAATTCCTGAGGGGATTCTTGTGTTGGTTGGAGAAATTCCAATAAAAGTTCTTTCTATTCCAATTGATTGAAGGAGTCCCCTGGAGTCATTTCTGTTCCTTTAGGGAGTTCACTAAGTGTACCAAATAATGGAACATCCGTATTTCCTGGAAATCTTTCTTTTGTCTCTTCGTCCACATCAAGTCCCCCTCCAGGTGAACTTCCTGATCCATATTGTACCAGAGAAGTCACCTCATAACTATTTATAATGATGGCTAAAATAATTATTAGCAATATCAAGGAAAAGCAAATAAAAATAAAGCCCAGGAGAGCTTGCGTCACTCCAGGAAGCTGGCTTTCTTTAAGCATTTGCTTCAGGCTGGTGATCATGTCACGCAGACCACACTGAAGTGGGCGTGGCATCGTCTTATTTGCATTTACAACTTTTTGATAGCTTTAAGTAAAATATGGTTATTTTTGTCTATTCATTGTTCTCTCATTGTTACAGCACAAGTGATGTTCTTTCTTTACTGTATCTTAACCAGAAGCTGAAGTATATGTATGTCTTTCATTAGGTTGGGATTTACTATTTTTCATTGTGAAAAATACATATATACAGTAAAGTATACACATCATACAGCTAATTGTAAAACATGTTGATATATCAAACACCTGTTTACCCAGCACTCTGGTTAAGAAATAGAGCATTAGCAGAACCATAGAACTTTCCTGTGTGCCCATCTTCAATTGCATCCTCAACCTTCCAGGGGTAAGTTATATCTTGATTTTGCATTATCATTCCCCTGGGGTTCTTTATATTTTTTCCAGCTTCTGAACTTCCTAACATATGGACTTACACTGAATATGTTCTTATGTGACTTGCTTCTTTAACTAAATGTTATGTTTATGAATTTGTGTTGATTAATATAGCTCTTAGGAGCCTTGGTAGCATAGTGCCTAAGGCACTTGACTGCTAACCAGAAGACTGGTGGTTCAAACCCACCAGCCACTCCTCGGAAGGAAGGTTGGGCAATCTACTTCCATAGTGATACCACCTCGAAACCCAAGGAGGGGTTGCTATGAGTTGGGTCCGACTCAGTGGCAAATAACAACAACAGTATAGCTCTTAGTTGTTAACTTTCATTACAGTATAGTATTCCATTATATGATTATACCATAATTTATTTATCCATTCTTTTGTGATATACATTTGGGTGTTTCCAGTTTGGTATCATGAGCATTGCTGCTATGAATGTTTTTGGTTAATTTTTTTTTTTTTTATTCCATCTTTTTTGCCTCTTAACAGCCACTCCTCAGAAGGAAGGTTGGGCAATCTATTTCCATAGTGATACTGCCTCGGAAACCCAAGGAGGGGTCGCTATGAGTCGGGTCTGACTCGATGGCACATAACAACAATGACAACAACAGGCATTGGTAGTAAACTGACACCTAAGAGACACTGATCTATGAGAGATAAAGATGGAAACCTCCATGTCTTTTATGATTTAATCATAGAATTCACACATCACTATTTACACAATAAAGAGCTCTGGTGGTGTAGTGTTTGAAGCATTTGGCTGCTGACCAGAAGGTCAGCGGTTCAAACCCTCCAGCAGCTCGGCAGAAGGAAGATGGGGCAATCTACTTCTGTAAAGATTTACAGACTCAGAAACCCAACAGGGTTCTCTATGAGTCAGAATCGACTCGAAGGCAGTGAGTTTGGTTTATTTACACAATTCTGTATTGGTTCCATGAGTCAGCCCTATTGAATGAGAGAAGGGACTACATAAGGGCATGAATTAAAAAAGGAGATAGGGATCACTTTGGGGCTTTCTTGGAATCCAGCTGGCTTATCAATTGTATTACTTTCCTAGGGCTGCTGTAACAAAATTCCAACAGAGCTATGTTCTTTCTGAAAGTGCTAGGGGAAGATCTAGCCACACCGTTGGTGTCCTCTGCAGAGCATGCTTTCTCAATTTTTACAATATGGACAGGCTGAGAATGTTCCAAATCTTCAAGTTCTGCTTTCCCCAAGACCTTTAAACATAATTCAGCCAAGTTCTTTGTTACTTTATAACAAGGATTGCCTTTCCTCTAGTGTCCACTAACATATTCACTGTTTCCTATTAAGGCCTCATCAGAAGCACATTTAATATCCACATTTTTAGCAACATTCTGTTCATGATGATAGAAAATTTCTCTATAGCTCACCTCACTTCTTTCTGAGCCCTTACCAGAATTGCCTTTAATACCCATAATTCTACCAACAATGTCTTTAAATCAATCTAGGCTTTTACTATCAAGTACCTTAAACTTCTTCCAGCTTCTACTCATTATCTAATTCCAAAGCCACTTCCACATTTTTAGGTTGCTTTTACACAGCAATATCTCACTTCCTGGTACCAAAATCTGTTTTTAGTTTCATAGGGCTGCTGTAACAAAGTATGGTAAAGTGGGTGGACTTACACCCACTTACTTTTAAACAACAGAAATTTATTGTGTCACAGTTCTGGAGTAATCAGAATTCAGTAGCCAGAATTCAGGGAGTCAGCAGGGCCATGTACTCTTTGAAGGTTCTAGGGAAGATTCTTTCTTGTCTCTTTCAGCTTCTGGTACCCCTAGGTGTTTCTTGGCATGCAGATGCATCTCCAGATAGCTGTCTTTCCTCTGTCTCTCTGTATCTAATCTGTTTTATAGGACACTATTCAGATATGATGAAGGCATTTGGGTGCTAACCAAAAGGTTTGAACCCACCAGCTGCTCCACAGGAGAAAGATGAGGCAGTCTGCTTCCATAAAGATTTATAGCCATGGAAACCATATGGGGGCAGTTATACTCTGACCTGTAGGGTTGCTATAAGTCAGAATTGACTTGATGGCAGTAGGTTTATTATTATTATCATTATTACTCAGATGGGATTAGGACTCACTACTGCAGTATGATTTCATGTAAATATATTCAAAGACTGTTTCCAAACAAAGTCACATTCACAGCAACTGTGAATTAGGGCTTTAGCTTATCATTTTGGAGGACACCCATCAATCCATAACACCAGCATTAAAGAGAATGCTTCTAAATGAAGAATAGTGTCTATTTTAAGTTTTGATATGATATGGCAATTATCAATTTAAAGAGTTCTATTCTATTCCTGGTTTGTTGAGAGACTTATTATTAAAAAAAAAAAAAGACAGATGTGGATGGGGCAATCCCCTGCAACAGCCTCACAAGCAGATAATATGTGATAGACCTGCATGGTCAGAAGCAAGCTTTAGATCTCTCCCCCAATCTGTGTGATAAACAGGAAGTATTAGCCTACCACAAGCCTTCTATGGCTAAACAGCTCTGGAAAATAGCCCTTTCTGCCTTGGGGGAACAGCCACTGCAATTCATTTTTATCCTTTTTTCCTTGCAGTGCCTAAGACAAAGATTTTGGCTACTGGAGGAGCATCTCATAACAGAGACATTTTACAGGTAAGTACCAGTAGCAGGCCCTGTACTGTGGCCCTTCCATGTCTATTACTTCTAGGAGCCAGAGAGTTGGCAGGAAGGACTGTCTCTGCTGCCACTCCTGTGGGTATGGGGAGCTCACACTCTGTTGCCTTACATTTCACACTGTCACCAGGTTCTGTCTTACATTCAGGTGAAATCTGCTGCCCTGTATAACTGTACTCTGATATGAGCACTGCCCTCTGGAGTGACATGGAAAGGGCCCATCCTTCCATGTGGTGAACCTTCTAGCATCTCATATTAGTGTTCTTGTCTCCCTTAAGACTTCTCCCCTTCAATGTAAACATCTCTGATTCTCCCAACCATTCCTCTTGTAACACAGTTGCCAGACATTGCCACCGTCCTTCTGGTGTTCTTGCCATTATGCTATAAATATATGACCAGGCATGGAATCAACCTGCAGATATCTAACACTCAGGCTGTCACATTGTGTCTGTGTTCTTACTGGAACACCACAACTTTTTGGATGTAGTCTGAGGCTGCCTTAGCTATTTGCATCAACTATTGACTTGTAATATACCTGTTATACATAAGATTCCCCAGAAGCAGAACCTGAAATGGGAATTCTCAGTAAGTGATTTGAGAGAGTGCTCCCAGGAGAATGAGAATGAGGGATTCAGGAAAGATCAACAGCAGAAGAGGAAGGAAAGATATGGTGTTGGCTAGAGTCTGCTTTGACCTGATCCCATGGGGGTCTCTGGAGCATGAATTACCACAGGGTTACCTTGTGACAAGAAAGCCAACTGGCTGCAGTGGTGAGGCATGAGCATAACCTCCTGTGAGAGGCGGCCTGTGCTCAGCAGAGGGCAGTTCTCTTTAGGAGGGGCAGCTCTGAGCCACTCGCAGTCAAAGCTCACAGCACATGGGGAAGAGGTACACACCAGTCCAGCAGAGGGAACCTGCACAGGGCATCAATGGCATGTACTAAAATAAATCTGTTCACCCAAGACCCCCAGCTCTTTTCCATTCTAAATTTAAGTAATTTAATTTTTGACCCTAAATGGAAAACTCTATCTTTATCTCTATAAAACATGCTCTTTTTTGTTTGAGTTTGTTTGAGCTTGTTAATATTCTGATGTCTGATATTCAACTATCCCCAGCTCTAGGCCAGTGCCATTTACTTACTGAGTCTTCTGTCTTGTTTTTGATGAAATGGCAAAACAGTGCAGGAATATCCTGGAGAGCTGTAGCCCTCTGTAATATATTTCATAAGTGCTGTCTTGACCCAGTTTTGAGATCCCTTTCATGAGCAGTGTGCTAAGCCCATACCCCAAACACTTACCTTATCAGACTCTAACACTGCTAGGCTACAACACATGTGCCCAACTGCCAGAGGCCCCTAGATGCCTATCACCCAGAACGACCCCTTCCTTACTGTTGTTGTTGTTAGGTGTCATCAAGAAGGTTCCAAATCAGCGACCATATGTACTACAGAACGAAACACTGCCTGGTCTGGTACTATCCTCACAATCGTTGTATTTGAGTCCATTGTTGCAATCACTGTGTCAGTCCATCTCATTGAGGGTCTTCCTCTCTTTTGCTGACCCCCTACCATACCAAGTATGATGTCCTTTTTCAGGAGCTGGTCTCTCCTGATAACATGTCCAAAGTATGTGGGGTGAATCTTGCCATCCTTGCTTCTAAGCAGCATTCTAGCTTTACTTTTCCCAAGACAGATTTGTTTGTTCTTCTAACAGTCTGTGGTATATTTGATACTCATCATCAACACCATAAGTCAAATGCCTCAATTTTTCCTTGGTCTTCCTTATTCACTGTCTAGTTTTTGCATGCGTATAAGGCAATTGAAAATACGTGAGTTGGTCAGGTGCACCGTAGTCCTCAAAGTGACATCTTTGTTTTTAACACTTCAAAGAGGTTTTCTATAGCAGATTTGCCCAGTGCAATATGTCATTTGAGTTCTTGACTGCTGCTTCCATGGATATTGATTATGGATCCTTTGTTGTTGTTGTTTGCCATCGAGTCAGCCCCTACTCATAGCGATCCCTTGGGTTTCCGAGGCAGTATCACTACAGAAGTAGGATTGCCCAACCTTCCTGCCAAGGAGTGGCTGGTGGGTTTGAACCACCAGCCTTCTGGTGAGCAGTCAAGTGCCTTAGGCACTATGCTACCTTGTTGTTGTTGTTATGTGCCATCGAGTCAAACCCGACTCATAGAGACCCCTCCTTGGGTTTCCGAGGCAGTATCACTACGGAAGTAGGATTGCCCAACCTTCCTTCCGAGGAGTGGCTGGTGGGTTTGAACCGCCAGCCATCTGGTTAGCAGGCAAGTGTCTTAGCCACTATGCTACCAGAGCTCCCTATGCTACCTTAGGTCTGCAAAATTATACAAAATACCCAGTTTCCAGGAAGCCCTCAAAATCTGGCTAAACCCCCCCCCCCCCCGCTTGCCGTGCATAAGCCTCCTATAGCTCCAACTTGCTATTACCCTGTTCCCTGGGTAGGACCCCCTGTGTGGCTCCATGTGACATCCTTCTCTGTTTGGAGCTGTAAGTAACAAAGGGTGCTACCTTTCATCTGTCTGGAGATCATTGTGTTGTATCCCGCCATCATCAAAACCTAACAAACACTGAAGCACTCTTCACTCACAGTCTCCCTCAGGACGTCCTGACCTTATTGTTGATAGAGTGGTGGGGACTAGCAGCATGGCTGAGTGCACTTCTTTTAAAGCAGTAAAAGTGGAATGGAAGGACTGGGAAGATAGGAGGAAGGAGAGTCTGGAAAATGTACCACAAAATGTCCATGTTCCTTCTGGGATGACTCAGGACAGTAAAAACCAGTGTGTCCTCTTCAGGTGCTCGCGGATGTGTTTGCTGCTCCAGTGTATGTCATGGACACTGCCAGCTCAGCCTGTGTGGGCTCTGCATACCAAGCATTTTATGGTAGGTCAATGGGTGGGGGGCAGCTACTCTATAAGGGCTTGGGATGCTGGTTGGGCTGAGGAGGGTGGAAGGGCAAGACTGAGGTGTTCCAGTTTTTGAGGGTTTTAGCTTCATTTCTCTCCTCAGCAGGCCAGAAAGCCCAAACCCTCTCTTTTTTTATTCTCCACTTACTGTAGGAAAGGAAGTCAGGGACCTATCTGGAATGAGGCTTGGTCAGAGTCAGGCTCAGCACAGGGATATTGGAAAAGGACATGAGCATGCTTGAGGGCACACAGTTATGTGTCTGCATAGGTGGTGGGCAGGAGAGGTAGATAAAGTCAGGAGCAGCCTTTTTAGCAACAGAAGGAAGTTAAGACAGCAAAGCCTTCAGACCCAAAGAGTTCAGGACCCTGGACAGCTCCATGGAAGCCCTTTGTTCTGGTGCCTGCCTCCCTAGAACTTGAGGTGTTAAAGGAGTCTTTCCAGTCTAGGGGAGTTCCTGAGGGGATGAGGGAGCAGCACAGGCCCACAGGGGGCATTCTTCACCAGTTTGAATCCATTTGTGCTGTCCACTACCTGTTCAGGGATCTTCTCAGGCCGCCATGTACCTCAAGGTTTTTGCCCTTTCCCTCTAGTGGTTCCATTCTTTGAGTAGGTTAGTCCTGACACCTTAACACATCTGTTTAATGTATTTTTTTCAACATTGAAAATTAATCAGTGAACATATCCTCTTCTTAATCACTGAATTAACCTCTTCTTTATTCTCCATCCCCAATCCATGTACCTCCACCACTTCCTGTATCAAGATCATTTGGGAAATTTATTTCCAGATAATTATGTTTTTAATTATATTTTATATCATATTGGCTTTTATTTGCACTTAACTACGAGTTTTTTGAATTGTCTTTTTTTCTCCCTACAATTTCCTTCTCTTTTTCTGTATCTGTGTATACTCTGTTAGAATATACAACCTAAATAAACTTTTAAGAGGCAGTTTGATAGATGATCATTTTCTGAGGCCTTATAGATATCCAACAAAGTCTTTGTTTCACCCCCCAAAGAAGGCTAATTTAGTTGGATAAAAGCTGTAAATTCAAAATATTTTTCCTCAGAACTTTGTAGAATACTGTTCTGTTGCTTCTGGTTGCCTTCAGTGTTGCTGATGGAAAGTCTGAAATCCATTTCATACTCCTTCTGCAGAACTGAGAAAGGAGTTACCCTCTGAGGACTTCACTGCTAGGCTGCACCACATTTCTCTTTTATTTTTTCTTTTCTATGCCCATTTAGTTGCCAAAGGTAACCTGGGGTACTGCCCTGTTCTGCCCTCTAAAACCAAAGTGTAGGCTAAATCCTACCACACCAATCTCTACCTAGTAGCATATTAGCCACTCTGTTTGGAGATATCTTCTCACCAGCTGGTCCTAGGGGTGGATCCCACACAGCCAGTCTATACATTTGAGTGGAGATGGGACTACAGTTATCTGATGGCCACCCCACCACCATCCCATTCCCTTTCCATACAGATCTAAACTGGTATTTTCTAACCTTCTGGTTGGAAAACTGGTCCTCACATCTTCATGGGACCCTCCTTCGCTCTTAGTGATGTCAGGTGGTCCCGTTTGGTTTCTCTATTAAAGGGATACTACTGCTTAAATTGCCTAGAAATTCCCCACTTTTTCTTGCCCACCTATGGCTCCTTTCCTTCTTTTCAGCCCTACTCTTCATTTGCTCAGTGTGTATATAGCAAGTGCTCCTGTATACCAGGCAGTGTGCTAGGCACTGGGGCTGGAGTGGTGACCCAGAGACACACAGTCGTTAGCCTTATGAAGCTTACAATTCAGTGAAGGAGGGACTGTAAACAATCATGCAAACAAATATGTGGCCACAAATTGTGAAAAGGGCTCTGAGGAAATTCAGATGATGCTTAGGGCTGGTGGGTTAGGGAGGGCCTCCTGAACAAGTGATATTTTTAGCTGCACCTTATATAAGGAGCAGGGAATAGGCACATGAGAGAAGAACATTCCATACGATGAAAAGGCTTTGAGGCAGAACAAATTGAAAGACCAGGACAAGACAAACTATGACCCTGCTAAAGAGAGGCCTAAGGAGGCTGGGTAGCACAAATGGTTAAGCACTCAGCTGCTAGTGAAAAGGTTGGTGGTTCTGTCCCACCCAGTGGTTCTATGGGAGAAAGACCTGGTGATCTTCTTCTGTAAAGATCACAGCCAAGAAAACTCTACAGGGCAGTTCTTCTCTGTCACATGGGGTCACTATGAGTCAGAATCAACTCAGTAGTACCTAACAACAAAGAGAGACTGAACTGGACTTTTTTTTTTTTTTCTTTTCTTTTTCTAAACAACTTTATTGAAGAATGATTTATATGATGTAAAATTTACCCATTTAAAGTGTATAATTCAGTGATTTTTAGTAAACTTACCAGGTTGGGCAGCCTTCACTATGATCCAGCTTTAGTAGCATTTCATCCCTTAATGAAATCCTTTGTGCCTGGTTACTGTTTACATCTTCCTTTGGAGTGTTCAGTGACATGAAATGAACTTTCCCTTCTAGGCCTTGCGGCTGAAGCAGATGTATCCTTTTCGGAGGTTGTGAAGTTAGCTCCACATCCCAGATTAGCTGCTACCCCAACCCCAGGAGCTGCTCAGGTGAGAGACTATCTGAATTTGGTCAAAGCATTTGCATTGTGAAAGCTGACTAGGTTCTTTTTTCAAACTGGTAAGATTTTCTTTGTCACCTACGTTAAACTTCATGTGCTCAACTAAAGGGGAAAGCTTCCTTTTTTGAGATTATCAAGAAAACTGAGCAAAAGAAACAAGGTTGTTAGCTGGGATTCACGGGTATTGCTGATTTTACAGCCCAGGCATCAGATAGATTGCTGGGTGTTACTTCATTGCTCCAGGAGCCTCAGGGTAGACCCTTGCATTTCACCGGGCTACAGGAACCATAAAAGACTCTGTCACCGAAGCACAAGATGTGCTGGGTTTCTAGCTCTCAGATCTCAAACTTGGATCCAAGATAACTGTGCAGTGACTCAGGCCAAGAAGCCCCTGTGAAGGCAAACCCCACTTGTCATAGGTTAGATTCCCTGGGAAGCAGATCCTGAGATGTCAGGATGTGGGATGTTTATTGGGGGGGTGCTCTTAAGATCCACACCTGTAGAAGGGAGAAGGTGAGCTGCAGGGCAATCTCAATGGAGCTTTCAGCCAATCCTGAAGCTGGATTTTACCCAGTTGGGGTAGGGAGCCATGGCTTTATACTCTATGTCAACCAGTCATTGTATGTGGGCAACCCAAGATAGGGTGAAGCAGCCAAAGCAATCCCCAGAGGGGACTTACAGCTGAGGGTTGTCTGCCAGCAGCACTCCCAACAGCTGGGAGAAGTTCTTTATTCCTGAAGGAGAATCCACCACAGCACTACTCTTGCAAAAGGTTCCTGCAGCCCAGGAGCAGAGTGGATGTATCTTTTTTTTTTTTTTTTTTAACTTTTCATTGTAGTTTGGGTGAAAGTTTACAGAGCAAATTAGTTTCCCATTCAATAATTTATACACATTTTGTTTTTTGACATTGGTAGCAACCCCCTCAATGTAACATCACTCTTCCCACTTCCTTCCTGGGTTCCCCATTTCCATTCTTCCTTCTTTCCTGCCCCTTCCTGCTGTCTGACTTTTGTTTTGGGGCAAATGCTGCCCTGTGGTTGAGGGTGGATGCATCTTGTCAGGAACTGTAGAGAGTCTAAGAGTTATCCTACTTGTAAGCTAATAAGTGAGCTTGCACCATTTCTTGGTTGCTGGCAGAAGACTCCTGGGTCTGAGACAAAGGCCTTTATTATAGTACAGCAGGCAGCAGGAGCTTCATGCCCTCATTGGTTCTCCCTTGGTCTCCTAAATCCCATGGAGTGATGTGAAGTGGAACCATGTGGATATTGTATAGATAGTATGTCTGTGCCGCAACTGAGGGACCCTGAGCTTAGGAAATCTTAACTTTATAAAGGAGCTGCATACAAACCTGCCCAACCTTTGCCCCCAAAGGAGACATTGTCTTTATTATCCTGGACAGCAAACAAAACTGCCCTCTGCCCCAGAGGGAGACTCTATCTCTATAGAAACAGACTTGAAAAGATAGTCTGAAACAAAAGCTGTCATAAACATGTTGACACACCCTGCAGATCTGTCTCCTAACATATCTTGGAAGCAGCAACACATACTTTCCAGGCGACCAGACCACCCCCACACATAGGTATGGCCAGAGACCTGCACTGATATCAAGGACGTGTAATTCTGATTCTTGTGCTTCTCCCTTACCATGTGACTTTCATGTGACCTTGAGCAACACTCCTTACCTCTGAACCTGTTTCTTCATCTGTGAAATTAATGCAACTTCTGTCCTGCCTACTTTAACCCACTAATTGAGATGCTTCCATAGGTGATGAAGATGAAAGTGGTTTGTTGAGTATCAACCAGTATTCAAGCTGGAGAGGGCAGCTATCAGGACTGGGTCCCTTTTACCACTTCAGGTGTATCAGATAGGAATGCCTTCAGCCATCAAAAACAAGCAAACAAAAGACCAAATTTACTGCTGGTCAGATAGAGACTGGTGAAACCCCCAAGACTATGGCCCCTACTTAGCCTTTGGGCCTGGAATTGAACTTACTCCCATGGCTTTACTTTCAGCTAAACACTAGACAGGCCTACAAGCTGAACACCTACACCAGGGAGATGCGCTCATGAGAGCAATCAACCATGGGAGATCAAAAGAGCAGCATTTGCACAGGGAAAAAGCTAGGAAGGCAGGAATGCATAGGCAGGAAGGACACAGGGAAGGGGTAACCACGTGGTGGATGTGGGAAGAGAGCTCTGTTACATTGTGGGGATTATAATTAGTGTCACAAAACAAAATGTGTATGAACTGTTAAATGTAAAATGAATCTGCTTTGTAAAATTTACCCAATGACAATAAAAAGTTACTAAAAACAAATGAACAAATCAGAATCCTTGGCTCTACTTTAAAAAATGTTCTCATATAAGTATTCAAGTCTGAAGGTAGCTGCCAGTGTTGGTTCACTGGTTCAGCAATGCTTGGGCTCTGGGTCAATTTCCCTGCATTTCTTCTCCACATTAGCAATGTATGATAAAAACATAATGCGAGCCACTGATAAAATTTAAAATTTCCTGGTTATCTCATCTTTTAAAAGGAGTAAAAATAAATCAAAAGAAAGAAATAGGTAAAATTCATTTTAATAATATATTTTCTTTAATCCAGTATATTGAAAATATGGTCATTTCAACATGTAATCAGTATGGAAAAGTAGTAATGTGATGCTTTACTTTTTTTTGTATAGAGTGTTTGAAAATTGGTGTATATTTTATACTTAACAGCACTAGACATATTCCAGTTACTCAAAGGCATACATATTGGATAGCACAACTATAGATGTTCTCCAAATGGTCATAGGATATCTGCTCCAAACATTATGTCACCCCACAACATAAGCAGTATTCACAAGCAGGAATTAAGGGGTGGCTTTGGGTAGAGAAGGAGTCCCTAGGCAGCACAAAGAGTTAAGCACTTGGCTACTCACTGAAAGGTTAGTGGTTTGAATCCACACAGAGACATCTCGGAATAAAAGCCTGGTGATCGACTTCCAAAAGATTGTTGTTGTTGTTGTTTGCCTTCAAGTCAGACCCGACTCATAGCAACCCCTCCTTGGGTTTCCAAGGCAGTATCACTACGGAAGTAGATTGCCCAAACTTCCTTCCAAGGAGTGGCTAGGGGGTTTGAACTGCCAACCTTCTGGTTAGCAGTCAAGTGCCTTAGCCACTATACTACCAGAGCTCCCTCCAAAATATTAGAGTTGTTGAAAACTCTGTGGAGTGCAGTTCTACTCTGAAACACTTGGGGTCACTATGAATCAGAATCAACCCAATGGCAACTAGTTTGGTGGTTTGGGTTTGTAGGTGTTTTTTGTTTGTTTGAGCAGAGTCTCTGCTCACACACTTCTTGCATATCAGGGAGAGAAATAGTTACCTATTCTTTCCAAAGCCGCCACCAGACTACTGTTTGGTCATATAGTCTATCCCCACTGTAAGAAAGGCTAGAGAAGAGTCTGTCTCTTTCATTCTCTCTAGAGGGAGCCAGCAACAAAGAAGGTAATTGGGAAAGCTTTAGGGTAACAAACTGTGGCATCTGCCTCGTTATAGGTAGCAACTACTCAGTGTGTGCACCACCACTCTCCCTGTCTTGCCTGTAACAGAAATGACGAACAGCTCATGGAACTCTTTATCATTGAACCCAAGCGTAAGCTCAGAATCCTTTTCAACACTGGATTGCAATCAGTGACAGCCTATGATTATTGGCACAGGTGACCTATTTGTGGACTGGATTGTAAACAGGGCCACATCCTGTTTTCTTCTTATGGTACTTACAGCAGTGCTTGTGTGGAAACTCAAAACAGTAACAGCATTGACTCCCTCAGTTCAGCCGAATATGGTACTTTCCTCCATAGAGAGAAAACTGAACTCCCTTACCTGTATTCTTTGACTCCTTCATCTTCAGCCTTAAGCCTCTTCATAAAGGGCCACCTGTTATTCTTTGCTCTATTTTACCCATGGGATCTATTTTTCCAAAAGATTTCAAAGCACTTCACAGATGAATGTTCTAAGGAAGAACCAGAACATCACTCATACCATCTCCATTTGGAGGAACAAAGGGATTTATTTCTCTAAGCCCTCCTCAGCAGCTCAGCTCATCATGGATTTAGACACCTGCAGGCTCCTCATGGCTCTGACAGCCTCTGAGGCCCTTCCTGAGCCTTCATTGGCAGAGTTGCCCCCAGCTGCACCAAGATTAGGCCCTAGTTGCATAATCAGTTATTAAGAGAATTGACTGGAGCTACTTAAGTCAAATTAAGGAATATGGGATTGTCATTAGCTACTTGTGGTACTTATGAGTTACATGATGGGTAGAAAATCTGGGTTCCTTGGTCTTAAGTGTCGTTTGTCTTTAACACATGTGCTCACCTGATGTGCACCTAAATTTCTAAAGCAAACCTTGCAGAGCCACAGGTGAAAACCACTTAAAAAGAAAACAAAATAAAAAGCCAGAAAAAGGAAGAATATGGGTTTCTGTTTCTTTCTGGTCCTTTTTCCTTTGGTGGTTTTTTTTATTACATAGCACACTGTGTACATAATTTTATAGTCTGCTTTTTAAAAAATTAAACA
>NW_006921729.1:3460426-3476072 GCF_000298275.1 Orycteropus afer afer
CCAAAGTTTGGTTATCCATTCCTCAGTTGTTGGACATCTAGGTTGTTTCCAAGTTTTGGCTATTGTAAATAGTGCTGCGATGAACATGGGCGTGCATATATCTGTTCTTGTTATGGCTCTCACTTCTTTAGGGTATATACCTATTAACTCATTTTTTTGTAAATACATATGTAACAAAACATTTGCCATTTCAACATTCTTCACATTTATCATTTAATGACATGGTGGCCATCATGTTATGCAACCATCACCATTTCCAGCTTTCTCCATCACTCAGCATCTCCTAAGCAGTCAGTCCCATTTCCCTGTCCCTCTCCCCTGCCCCTGGTACCCAATAAAACATTTTTAATGACTGCATAGTATTCTATCTGGTCAATGAACTATAATTTACTGTGTTTCTAGAGTGTATCCTGAGGACCAAGATGTGGGGCCCATGATAGTCTTGAGTCTGAATATTGAGTGGTGCTCACAACCAGGCACCCTACGTTTAGGATTATTTCCTTAGGAGAACTTCATAGTAGTAAAATACTAGGTCACAGGACATTTTCAAGCCCCTTATTGCAAGTATGAAGGAGCTCTGGTGGTGCAGTGCCTAAGGCATTTGACTGCTAACCAGAAGGTTGGCAGTTCAACACACCAGCCACTCCTCAGAAGGAAGATGGGGCAATCTAGTTCCATAAAGATTTACAGCCCCAGAGACCCAATGCGGGTTGCTATGAGTCAAAATTAACTTAGTGGCAGTGGATTTGGTTTTTGGTTTATTGCAGGTATGAGGGCAGTGGTGGCCCTAGAGTAGAATTTTTGCCTTCCATGTGGAAGACCTGGGTTTGATTCCTGCTCAATTCACTCATGTGCAGCCACCACCTGTCTGTCAGTGGAGGCTTGCTTGTTGGTGCGATGCTGAAGAGGTTTCAGTGGAGCTTCCAGACTAAGACAAGCTAGGAAGAAAGACCTGGTAATCTACTTCTGAAAGTCAGACAGTGAAAACCCTGTGGATTATAATTATCCAATCCCATTGTGCATGGAGTCTTTGTGAGTTGGGGGCCAGTTTGATTCCGCTAACAACAATAGTACAGAAACAATACAAATACAAAGTCAAGTTGATTTCCAAAAGAGTCATACCACCAACTTCCACCACCATTTCATCACCACTGTGCAATGAGACAGCAATTTCCAGTTACCAGCATTTAGAATTTTTTTAAGCTTTGTGGATTTGATAACAAAAATTGGTTTCTGGTCACAATTTGCATTTTTTCAAAAAGGGCATTTGTATACTGTAGGTTTGAGACCTACTCTCATTTCCTTTTCCATAAATCAATGCCTCCTTTCTTTGTGCCAGCAAAATAAATAAATAGCATATAGTAAATGGGATGTAAAATTTTAAAACTGCAAGTTGCATACAGATGCATGAGGCATCCCATTCTAAACTGCTCTTTCTGCCCCTCCAGGTCTACGAGGCCCTCCTCCCAAAGTACGCCAAGCTCGAGCAGAGAATCCTGTCCCAGACCCGGGGGCCCCCAAAGTGAACTCTGCAGGCCCGGGCACCCGGTAGACAGACCCTGCCTGCCCAGACTCACTGATCCCCCTTGGAGACATGGCTCTCGAGAACAGAGATCTTCTTCCCTGTTCTGGGGCTCTGCTTGCCCATGCTGACTCCTCGAGTGTCTCAGCCCTGTCCAGGACCACCTGGAACCCAGCCTTAGCACACCTTCCTGAAGATGGACAGTCTGCTTTGCCCTGTGCCCCTGGGCAGGAAAGCAGCTCTCTTTTCCTGTCTTTTATCTCAAGAGGCAGAATAACACTGAATCTCAGATATGTGCAACAAAAATTGTGACTTTTCCCCTTTCAAAAGGCAGAGTTAAAGCGAATACAGGGAGATCAGCAGAACGGAGATGAAGCCCTCCCCCTCACTGACACCATTAGCCATTCTACGCCCATATACTCTTATCCCAACCTCTCCCCTCCTCCAACCCTGACTCTATGACCACCCCTCCTCAAACCCTAATCTGCAGTCACCCACATCCCAAACCCTTACCCCACCATCCCTCCTCTCCTTCAACCATATCCTCCAGCTGCCTCTCACCTTCCTGCTCTTTCTTCCCTCATTTCAGCTATCTGGAGCACCCTCCCATTTTCCTTTCTTGTCTCTCCTGTGCTCACCCCTCCTTCATTGTCCTCCTCTCCCTTATCATCAGTGCTCTCTCCCTCTTTGATCTGTTTCCTCCCTCCCCATCTCCACCTGGTGGTAATTCACCACCTCCCACAAGAGAAACCTGATAGGCTGATGGACATGCTTCCTTTGCCCTTCCTTCAGCTCTAACCACAAACTGCCTGACTCCTGGGCATACCAGATGACTTGGAGGCACCATCTCCCAAGTGGCACAGTGTGGGGCTCATTCTCTCTCTCTTTCTCTCTCCTTGCAGTCTACTTGTTGAAACTGGGTCCTTTATCTGAGAGAATATACCAAATTCTGGATTAGCTGACTGTACCCTTGTGTTGTCATTTACCATGTCTCTATATTCTGTATTTCTGTATATTCTGTATTTCTGTATATTCTGTAATTCAGAAACGTTTCCAGCAGTATATTGACAGAGAACTTCCAGAGGTTCAAGCCGGATTCAGAAGAGGACATGGAACAAAGGATATCATAGCTGTTGTCAGATGGATCTTGGCTCAAGGCAAAGAATACCAGAAAGATGTTGACTTGTGTTTTATTGACTATGCAAAGGCATTTGATTGTGTGGATCATGACAAATTATGGACAACATTGAGAAGAATGGGAATTCCCGAGCACTTGATTGTACTCATGAGGAATCTGTACCTTGACCGGGAGGCTGTTGTTCGAACAGAACAAGGGGACACTACATGGTTTAAAATCAAGAAGGGAGTGCGTCAGGGTTGTATTCTTTCTCCACACTTATTCAATCTATATGCTGAGCAAATAATCCGAGAAGCTGGACTATATGAAGAAAAACGTGGTATCAGGATTGGAGGAAGAATCATTAACAACCTGAGATATGCAGACGATACAACTTTGCTTGCTGAAAGTGAGGATGACTTAAGGCACCTACTGATGAAGGTTGAAGAATACAGTCTGCAGTATGGATTACGTCTCAATATAAAGAAAACAAAAATCCTCACAACTGGACCAATGAGCAGCATCACAATAAATGGAGAGAAGTTTGAGGTTGTCAAAGAATTCACGTTGCTTGGTTCTACAATCGATGCCAATGGAAGCAGCAGTCAGGACATTAGACGATGTGTAGCATTGGGAAAGTCAACTGCGAAGGAACTGTATCAAGTGCTGAGGAGCAAGGATATCTCCTTGAGGACTAAGGTGCGCCTGACACAAGCCATGATATTTCCAATCGCCTCGTATGCATGTGCAACCGAAGAAGAGTTGATGCTTTTGAGTTGTGGTGCTGGCGGAGAATGCTGAAAGTACCATGGACTGCTAAAAGAACTAACAGATCTGTCCTGGAGGAAGTGCACCCAAAATGCTCCTTGGAAGCGAGAATGGCCAGACTTCGTCTCACCTATTTTGGTCATGTTGTAAGAAGGGACCATTCCCTGGAGAAGGATGTCATGCTTGGTAGGGTGGAGGGTCAAAGAAAGAGGGGGAGGCCTTCAACGAGATGGATTGACATGGTGGCTGTGATGATGGGCTCAAGTATAGCAGGGATTGTGGGGCTGGCGCGGGATTGGGCAGTGTTTCGTTCTGCTGTGCATGGGGTCGCTATGAGTCAGAAACGACTCGACGGCACTTAACAACAACAACATATTCTGTATTTTCTGTCAGTTGGTGGTTGGATTGAGAACAGGGTTTCTGAGCCTCAGCACTACTGATATTTTGGGCTGGATATTTACTTTGTTGTGTGTGTGTGGGGGGGTTGTTATTCTGTCCATTGTAGGATGTTTAGCAGCATCCCTGGCCTCTCCCACTAGATGCCAGTATCATCCTTTCTCCAAGTCATAATCAAAAAGTTTTCATTAAAAAAAAAAAGAAGTATCTAGGCATTGCCACATATCCTTTGGGGAAGGGGATCTCTCTTAATTGAGAACCACTGACCAAGAAACTAGATCAGATTAATATGTGATTATCTTTTTTTTTTCCCCCCTCAAGACAGCTTCATAGATGGAAGGAGCTCTGGTAGCACAGTGCCTAAGGCATTTGACTGCTCACCAGAAGGTTGGAGGTTCAAACTCACCAGCCACTCCATGGAAGGAAGACTGGGCAATCTACTTCCATAAAGATTTACCACCTTGGAAACTCAGTGGGGGTTGCTATGAGTCAGAATTGACTCAGTGGACATGAGTTTGTTTGTTTGTTTGTTTTTGAGTTTTCATAGATGGTTGTATGTTCTTCCATCAGGAGGCATATAATGTCTGATTTTCTCTCTCATTTTTTGTGATGTTTGATGCCTAGATCTATTAGTTCATTAGGAGTATGATGTTGTTACTTTTCATTTATTAGCTGAGATTCTTCTATATGAGAAACAACCATCCCCTCCCATTTATGATCAGTTATCCAGTGGTATTCTTCATGTAGGAAAGCCAGAATAAATGGCTTCTTTCCTCTTTACTAAGGGGCTCTGGTGGCGTAGTGGATAAGGCATTTGGCTGTTAACCAGAAGTTCAGCAATTCAAAGCCACCAGCTGCTCTGTGGAAAGAAGATGGGGCGTTCTACTTCCACAAAGATTTACAGCCTCAGAAACCCAATGGGGATCGCTATGAGTTGGAATTGACTCAATGGCAGTGAGTTTGGTTTGTCTTTTTCTTTTCTCTTTACTCACTAGTTTTCAAAATGAGTTGATGCCCAATCATTCTCCAGGAGCAACCAAGTAGATCTTTATTTTTAGTACCATTATGATATATTTAAGGAGCCCTGCTGGCACAGTAGTTAAGCACTCAGCTGCTAAATGAAAGGTCAGAAGTTCGAACCCACCAGCCACCCTATGGGAGAAAGATGTGGCAGTCTGCTTCTGTAAAAATTACAGTCTTGGAAACCCTGTGGGGCAGTTCTACTCTGTCCTGTAGGGTTGTTAGGAGTTGGAATGGACTCGACACATAACATGATATATTTAACATATCTTATGTGTGTTGATCCATCACAGTAATTATTCTTACTATATCCTTCTCTTCATTTTGTTAGCCTTTCTCTTCAACTTTTCTCCTGCTCTCCTGATTGTTTATTCTTTTTTTTCTTTGCTGTTACTTTTGCTGTCTTTACTCCTTATTTGTTGCTGGACTCAAGTGTCCTCATTGCTCTTTCCCTCCCATTCTTTTCTTGTTGAATGATTTCATCTGTTCTTGGGTCTTCAACTACCATTTATGTATCTGTGACCCCTAGATCTATGTACCCAGCCCAGAGCTCTCCTTGGAGCCTTCTAGCATTCTGATAGGTATACTTGAGACTCTACATGTCTTTTCTAGCTGCTCCTCAAACCTCTTGTCCAGAGTTCCTGTTTTAGTCAGTTAGTACCACTATGCATCTGTTTATTTATTCAGGAACTCAAACTTGAAACTCAGATGTTCTGTCTTTGTCCCACATCAAATCAGTCACCAAGTAATTTTGGTTCTTCCTTCTGAATCGCTCTTAAAGCTGTTTGCCTTCTCATTCCCTCCTGTCATAGCTTACATCCCTCTATTCCTTGCTCAAATTATTGCAAAGCCTCCATTGAAGGTTCTCTGTCAACTGACTCTTGCAAAATCCTTCAGATTTTTCTTCTGCTACAGGCTGTCACCTAATGTGGAATTCCAGTTAAAACCAAATGACTTTTGATCTCACTCAGAACACTGCAAAGAGGCCTGATACCTGATAAATCTGAGCAATGACTCTAACTCACTGCCATCAAGTCGATTCCAACTCATAGCAACCCCTCCTTGGGTTTCCAAGGTGGTATCTCTACAGAAATATATTGTCCAGTCTTCCTTCCAAGAAGTGGCTGGTGGGTTTGAACCACCAGCCTTCTGGTTAGCAGTAAAATGCCTTAGGCATTACACCACCAGAGCTCCTGAGCAATGACTACTGGGAAGTAAAAAGGAAATGAGTGAGACCAGAGGCATCACTTCTGAGAGAAATGAAGCTAACTTTAGAGGGGGTGGTGTCACTTGGAAGTTGGTTGGATAATGGGGAAAAAGGAAGGAAGATGCCCAAGATGATGGCCCATCAGATACAACAGCAAATTAAAAGATTTGGAGGAAGATGGAAAACTCTCTGCCTACCATAAAAAAAAAAAAAAAAAAAAACTTCACTGCCATCGAGTCATTCCCAAGTCATAGCAAACCCTCTTTGGGTTTCTGAGGTGGTATCACTACAGAAGTAAATTGCTCAACCTTCCTTCCAAGGAGTGGCTGGTGGATTTGAACCACCAGCCTTCTGGTTATTAGTCAAATGCTTTAGGTACTACACCACCAGCACTCCCCTTCCTCCCACAGACATTATTAATTAAAGAAAATTTTACTTTATGACTAACAGGAAAGAGTTCTCTTGGACCAAGAAACAAAGTAAACCACTTGATCTATTCCTAATCTTACCCCTGTCCCCATATAATTCCATGTTAATATTTCAGTACACGTTGACATAAATAGAAAAAGGAACTCCATGCAAATATAATAAGAAAACAAAGTGAGAATCACAATTTTGCAGTTGATGAAAATGCTTCAAAGTGAAAAAAGAACAAACAGTAAAGTGTAACACAACACTCAACATGTATTTAAGAATTAGTTATACTTGCAGGCAAGCAGAGAGGGGGGAAGTTAGGTGCCACAGCATATTAAGATCACCAAGGAGCCAAGGAGCAAGGGCCTTCCCCCAGGGCTCAGAGAGAGAGAGAGAGAGAAAGCCTTTTCCTAGAGCTGGTGCCCTGAATTTGGACTTCTAGCCTCCTAAAGTATAAGAAAATAAGTTTCTGTTTGTTAAAGCCATATAAATAGATCAACAATTGTGGATAGGAAAGTACCATACAGATCAGAAATTTAAAAAGAATAAAAATAAAAAAAAACAACAGACATATTTGGTAACGAGGACTTACCAAACTTGGGAAATAATTTGTACAAAAAAATAAAGTCATCTCAGTATGAAGAATAAATTACAACATATCCAAATGAAAATAAAAATGCCTGAAAGCACAATAATGTTCATAGAAGTTAGAAATGAAAAAAACTAAATCAGAAAAAAGTAAAAGATGAAAAGATCCAGAAAGAAAATGATAAATGTATAAGAGAAGCAAAGGAAAGCTAACATAGGTAGAATTGGAGTTTCTGAAGACAAAAGAAAAGACAAAAGAAAAGAGTTAATATTTAAAAATATAATTCAAGAGAAATTTCTGAAAACAAATCTATATATTGAAAAGGTCTGCACTGTTGCTTGAAAAATTGACCAGAATAACCAACTCTGAGACAAATCCTGGCAAACTATTAGGCATTGGAGATAAAGGGGGTAGTAGTGGTGAAAATTTTAAGCCTAAAGGCTATAAAAACTACTGTCTTACAAAGGAAAAAAGATCAGGTTGGCAATAGACTTCTCAACAAAACAAGACTGCATGATGGTTAACATTTTGAAGAAACTGAAAGAAAGTATGAACCAATGATTTCACATCTAGCTAAGCTATCTTTCAAGTATCAAAAATACAGAAAAAGTTTTAATCATGCAAGAATTTGGAGAATATTGTACTCACACCCCCTTCCTAAGGATTCTACTAAAAGAAAACTTGCTTCCTTCAACTAGGAGATGACTGGGGAAACTGCAGTGAAAGGACTGGTGGTGAGCACTGAACATATTTAGTTGTAGATCTGATTTCTTGGCTGGTGCTTCCGTGGACATTGCGTGTGGATCCAAGTAAAATGCAATCCTGGACAACTTCAGTCTTTTCTCCATTTATCATTATGTTGCTTATTGGTCCAGTTGTAAGGATTTTAGTTTTATGTTGAGGTATAATCCACATTGAAGGCTGTAGTCTTTGATCTTCATCAGTAAGTGCTACAAGTCATCTTCACTTTCAAGTCATATTCAAAGTATTGCATTGGGCGAATCTGCTGAAAAAGAACTCTTTAAAGTGTTAAAGAGCAAAGTGTCACTTTGAAGACTAAGGTGTGCCTGACCCAAGCCATTGTATTTTCAGTAGCCTCATATGCATGTGAAAGCTGGACAATTAATAAAGAAGATATCAGAAGAACTGATGCATTTGAATTGTGTTGGCAAAGAGTATTGAAAACACCATGGACTGCCAGAAGAAAGAACAAACCTGTCTTGGAAGCAGTACAGCTGGAATGCTCCTTAGAAATGAGAATGGTGAGACTTGTCTCATGTACTTTGGTCATTTTGTCAGAAAGGACCAGTCCCTGGAGAAAGATAAGATGCTTGGTAAAATAGAGGGTCAGCAAAAAAAAGGGAAGACCCACAATGAGATGGATTGACACAGTGGCTGCAAAAATAGGCTCAAGCATAGCAATGACTGAGAATGTCACAGGACCAGGTGGTGTTTTGTTCTATTGTACATAGGGTTACTATGAGTTGAAACTGACTTGATGGCACCTAACAACAACCACAATTATAGATCTAAGACTAAAATGAAAGTGAGGATAAAGATAGAAGAAAAGTATAAAATGTATGTTTTGACACGGTAGAAAAAACACAACTAAAAAAAAAAAAAGGAAGAGAAAGAAAAATACAAAGAGCTCTTTGTTGCATTGGCAATAGGTGGGAGTTAATTTAATATCATTTAAAGTTGACAAGCTAAATAGTTGAAGCTTAAAGGAAAAAGAGGACCAAACACATTATATAAAGGTAACAGTTTAAAGGTAATCACTAGATTGAAATTGCATTGTTCCCAGGAAACAGTAATACAAAAGACAATAGATTACATAGTGACAAACATATGTAGTATAAGTCTAAGCATATCAGTCAAATCAATAAATGTGAAAAGACTTATCTATTAAAAAGAAGGTCACATTGGCTCACAAACCAACTTCTTATTTTCTGTTACTTACAAGAGATGCACCTAAAATAAAGTGATTAGAAAGACTAAAAAGTAAAGGAATGTGCAAAAATATACCAGGCAAATACAAACAACAAAAGTCAAAGATTACACTATTCATTTCTGCAAAAATAGAATTCAAGGAAAACATTAGACAAGACAAAGAAGGATACTTCATAATTCTAAAAGCCACAATTTACAATGAAAATATGTTAGTTATGAATAGCTAGCTATGCAAGGAAAATGGAAACTTAGCAGTAATAGAGAACTTTAATACACTACTCTCAGTCCAAGACTGCAATTAAGAAGACAAAAAATATGTAAGAATGTAGGAGATCTAAACAATCTATGAAGTAGATCTGAATGTGTATTGAACTGCATGCTGATAATAGAGAATACAGCTGTTATTCTCACAAAAATTGACAATATAATATCTGAAATTAAAAATTTAATAGATTTGAGATACAGAAGAATTAGTGAACTTGATGAAGAATCAACAAAAATTATCCAACCTAAAAAAACAGAGGTAAAAAGATTGGAGAAAAAAAAAAATGAACAAAGATCAGGACAACATCAAGTGTTCCAACACAAGTGTAATAGGACTTCCAGAAGAAGAGAGATAAGGAAGGAAAAATCAAAGAACTAATGCCCCCAAATTTCCCAAATTTGATGAAAAATATTAATATGTTAAATCTATAGCTCAAAGAAGCTCAAAATACCTCAAGTAGGAAAAACATAGAGCGAACACACTTAAACACATCATAGTCAAACTGCTAAAAGACAAGGCGAAGAAAAAAACTCTTGAAAGCAGCAAGAAAAACAACCTTCTACATACAGGAGACACAATATAATTAACAGCTGTCACCATAAACAATGGAAGTCAGAAGATAGTGGGATGACATATTCAAAGAGATGAAAATAAATAAAAAATAACCTGTCAGCCAGGAATTCTATATCCAGAAAAACTATTTTTTTTTAAGGCAAAATAAAGACATTGCCAGATAAACCAAGACTTGAGAGAAGATTGTATGAAGTATAATTACACCACTGTATGTTGATGATCATGAGGATGATGCAGGACTGGGCACCATTTTGTTCTATTGTTCATAGATCATCATTAGTTGGAGTCAGCTAGATGACATCCATGTATTATCCATCCTTGAAGTTATATCCATACATCCTTGAGCACTTACAGATGTTATATAGATATGATAATAACAAAACAAGAGAGGAAAAGAGATATATAAGAACACACTTCTATATTTTATTATAATTAGTATTATTTTGAAGTAGATTGTGATAAGATGCATATTATTATCCCTTGAGCAACCACTGAGATGTAACTGAAAAAAATACAGTAGAAAAATAACAGAGGAATTTAAATGGTATCCAATAAAGTATTTAACAAAAAATAAAGGAAAAACAAAGACAATAAAAAGAATTTTTTTAAAAAAAGATAAACAGAAATAGCAAAATGGCAGATATAAATTCAGTCACATCAATAATAATGTATGAATGAACTAAACACCCACTCAAATGGCAGAGATTGTCAGATTGGATTAAAAAGCAAGACCTAGATGATAAGAAGATTCATATCCAAAATAGACAATCTTACAACTTAATAAGGAAAAAAACAAAAATCTCAAGTAAAAAAATGAGCAAAAGATTTAAATAGACACTTCTCCAAAGTAGATCTACAAATGGCCATTAAGCATAAGAAAAGATAGCTGCTCAACATCATTACTCATTGTTGTTGTTGTTATGTGCCGTCGAGTCAGCCCCGACTCATAGCGACCCCTCCTTGGGTTTCCGAGGCAGTATCACTACGGAAGTAGGATTGCCCAACCTTCCTTCCGAGGAGTGGCTGGTGGATTTGAACCGCCAGCCTTCTGGTTAGCAGTCAAGTGCTTTAGCCACTATGCTACCAGAGCTCCTTCATTACTCATTAGGGGAGTGAAAATTAAATCCACAATGAGATATCACTTCACACCCATTGAAACCAAAACCAAACCCACTGCTATTGACTCAATTCTGACTCACAGCCCCCCTATACATTAAAAAAAAGAAAAGTTGACTATGTAAGTTGTTGTAGAAAAATTTGGCAGTTCCTAAAAATGTTAAACAGAAATACCATATGACTGAGCAATTTCACTTCTAAGTATATACCTGAAAGAATTGAGAGTAGAAACTCAAAAAGACAAACATACACCAATGTTCATTTCATTGCAACATTATAGCCAAAAAGGTGGAAACAACCCAAGTGCCCATCAACAGATGAATGGGTAAACAAAATATGATATATACATGTAATTAGATATTATTCAGCCATAAAGAGAAATGAAGTTTTTATACATGCCACCACATGGATGAATCTTGATAACAATTATGCTCAGTGAATTAAGTCAGACAAAAGAACAGATATTATATGATCCCACTCATGAAATTATCTAGAATAGTCAAACCCATGAATGGCACCTAACAACAAATGTAAAAAGACTCTGGGCCTCTAATTTTCCAGCTCTAAGTGCATAATTTCCAGAAATAATCAAGAAGGGAAAATAGAAAATGAAACACCTGGGTCTTAAAAGCTTTTGAGTGACCACCTAAGATGCAAATATTGGTCTCCTCTCATCTGGAGCAAAGAGAAATGAAGAAAATAAAAGTCATGTGGAGATAATTAGTCCAAAGATATGATGGACCACAAAGACCTCAGCCTTCATGACCCTGAGACCAGAAGAACTAGATGGTGCCTGGCTACCAATGCAAACCACTTGGAATGGGATCAAAACAAGAGATTCTGGATAGAGTGGGAGGAAAAATGTGGAACAAAATTCAAAGACACAAAAATGACCAAATTACTGGTCGGATAGAGACTGGTGGAATCCCTGAGACTGTGGCCCTGGGTTACCCTTTGGGCCTAGAAATGGACTCACTTCCATGGATTCGTTTTTACACTCTCTGAATAGTAATGCCTTTGCAGGAGTCTCTGAGTGACACAGATGACTAAGTGCTGGACTACTAAAAGGTTTGGCAGTTCAAACCCACCAGAGGAGCCTTGGAAGAAAGGCCTGGTGATCTGCTTCTGAAAGGTCACAGCCTTGAAAATCCCATGGAATGCAGTTCTCCTCTGCACACACGGGGTCATCATGAGTCAGAATGAACTTGATGGCAACTAATAGTCAACTGATAGTCCTCTTGCAATTATCTTTTGTTTTAGTCACTTATGTTGACTCTGTTTTGTTGTTGTTGTTGTTATGCGCTGTTGAGATGGACCTGACTCATAACGACCCCTCCTTGGGTTTCTGAAGCCGTATTACTACGGAAGTAGATTGCCCCATCTTCCTTCCCAGGAGTGGCTGGTGGGTTTGATCCGCCAGCCTTCTGGTTAGCAGTCAAGTGCCTTAGGCCACTCTGTGGGGAGCAAAAAAATTGCCTTTTTAGGTCATAGATCTTTGGAACAGAGGAGCTACATCCAGGCATTACATCTATGATGAAATCCTGAATTTTGAGCTTGATGTCATGAGTGAGATTTTGAAGGGCTCTGGATTGGGAATGAGCATATTTTACATATGGGAATGATGTCAATAATTGTTACCCTGAGGAAACATTGAACCGGTTTGCACAAATAGTCCAAATGTGGCACAACTTAGTCATTTGGGATAACATAGTTCAGAAAGATAATGTTCTGTGTCCAAATCTGCTGCGTAGTGTCTGGGGTCTTAAAAGCTTGTGAGCAGCCATCTAAGATATAACTATTGGTCTGTACTTATACATAACAAAAGAGAAAGATGGTAAATAAAGACTCAAAAAAGACACCAATCCACAGGACTAATAACCCACACGAACTATAATCTCTTCAAACCTGAGACCAGAAGAACTAGATGGTGCCTGGCTACCACTATCAGCCATTCTGACCAGGACATGATAGAAGATCCCAGATAGAATGGGAGAAAAATATAGAACAAAACTCAAATTCTTTCTTTTAAAAAATCTTTCTTTTATGATTTGGGTGAAAGTTTACAGAGCAAATTGGTTTTCCATTGAACAATTCATACGCATTTTGTTTCATGACATTGATTGCAATCCCCACAATGTAATAGCACTCTTGCCACTTCCTCCCTGGGTTTACCATTTCTGTTTGTCCTTTCCTAGCTTTTCCTGCCTTCTGAGCTTTATCCCTGGGAAAATGCAGCCCTTTTGATCGGTTATGTTTGATTGCTATAAGGAGTGTATACCTCTCTGGTGTTACTGTTCACTTCATAGGCCTGTCAACTCTTTGGCTGAAAGTTAAAACACAGGGGTGAGTTGCAGTCCAGACTTGAAGGATGTGTAGGGGCCATAGTCTTGGAGAAAATGCAAATTCCTTAAAAAGGCCAGACCTACTGGACCAAAAGTGACTAGAGGAGCCCCCCAAGGCTATCACCCTAAGATAACCTTTGAAAGAGGAATCAAAGCTATCTTTGTGGGTCACCCTTCAGCCAAAAAATAGATTGGCTTACAAAGTAAACCGTATCACCCATGAATAATGTGCATCCTCAGATAATGAACTATATGAGGCCACACTGTCAACATTTACTCAAAAGCAAAGATGAGAAAGCAAGGGGGATAGGAAGCTAGATCAATAGAAACAGAACAAACAATGAAAATTAAGAGAATACTGACACATTGTAAAAATTGTAACCAATGGCATGGAACAATTTATAAAAAATTGTTAAGGGGAAAACTAATTTGCTGTGTAAATTTTCACCTAAAACAATAAAATATTATTTTTTAAAGATGGCCCAAATGCTTCACACTTTACTGTATCCACATTCTGCTGCATAACTTTGCCATGTCCTTCCATTCTGACTGGGACTGACCAACCACGTGACTTGTTTTGGCCAATGGGATGTTAGTAAGTTTGTTGCAAACTGAAGCTAGAAAACCACTTGCAAGATAGGATTTGTTCTGTGTAGCATGAGTGCCATTACCATGATAACGTGACTGGGAGGATGACAAACACATGAAGTGAAAACTGGTCAATCCAGGTGCTCCAGCCAACAGTCAGTTGTTGTTGTTATTTGCCATCGAGTTGGACCCAACTCATAGCAACCCCTCCTTGGGTTTCCGAGGCAGTATCACTACGGAAGTAGATTGCCCAACCTTCCTTCAGAGGAGTGGCTCGTGGGTTTGAACCACCAGCCTTCTGATTAGCAGTCAAGTGCCTTAGGCACTATGCTACCAGAGCTCCTCAACAGTCAGTAGACCTCCATATTCCAAGCTAGCCCAGCCAATATCCAAGCCACCTTGCTAATCATCCAGTCACAGGAGCGGTAAACATTTTATTGTAAGCCTTGAGGTCTTATGTTTACTTATTATTAGGAAGCAATATTGTGATAATAGATAACTGATGCAATACCTTGACCTCATAAAGTTACACAAAGTAAGAAAACTCCAGGCCAATCTATTATTAATACTAATGAGAAAAAGTCACAAAATGTCAGGAAACAGAAACAAATAGGTCATTGAAGATGATAGATATATCATGACCCAAAAAACAAACCAAACCCATTGCAGTCAAGTCACTTCTGACTCATAGAGACCTTATAGAACAAAATAGACTTGCCCCATAGGGTTTCATACCTTGGGTTTCATACATACATACATATAAAACAAAAAAAACCTCACTGCCATTGAGTTGATTGACTCATAGCCACCCCTCTTTGGGTTTCTGAGGTGGTATTTCTACAGAAGTAGATTGCCCAGTCTTCCTTGGGAGGAGTGCCTGGTGGATTTGAACCACCAACCTTCTGGTTAGCAGTCAAATGCTTTAGGTACTGTGCCACCAGAGCCCCCATGTATACATTTTTTAGACATTAGGCCCTTATCTGATATATGGTTTCTGAAAGTTTTCTCTCAATCTATAGGTTGTATTTTCATTTTGTGGATAAAGTCCTTTGATATACAAAAGTATTTAATATTTATGAGGTCTCATCTATCTATTTTTGTCTTTTGCTGTTTGAGTTTTGTTATCATATTTGACAGTCTAATGCTGAACACTTAGTCCTCCAACCTTACCCCTACGTTTTATTCTAAGAATTTTATGGTTTTAATTTTCACATTTAGGTCCTTGATCTATTTTGAATTGGCTTTTGTGTATGGTGTGAGGCATGGATCCTGATTCATTCTTCTACATGTGGAAATCCAGTTTTCTCAACACCATTTCATGAAGAGACTCTTCCTTCCCCATTGAGTGGACTTAGCCCCCTTGTCAATTAATGTTTTTTGATGCTAATGTGAAAGTATTTTTCATTTTTCAATAGTTCATTGCTAACATTTAGAAACTGATTTTTGATCTTGTATCCTTTATGCTTAGTAAATTTATTAATTAGTTCAGTAGCATTTTGTGCTAGTAGGATATCTAGGGTTTTCTATATATCATGCCATGTTATCTGGGAAAAACAGACACTTTCACTTCTTTCTTTCCAATCTATAATTTTGTTTTATTATTATTACTTTATTGCAGTGGCTAGAACTTCGAATCCAATGTCGAATAGAAGTGTAGAGAGTAATCATCCTTGCCTTGTTTGTTATCTTTTTTATTTTTTTTTATTAGGATTTGGGTGAAGATTTACAGAGTAAATTCACTTTTCATACAGCAGTTCACATATACTTTGTCTCATGTCA
>NW_006921729.1:3484247-3497899 GCF_000298275.1 Orycteropus afer afer
GTGTCTGTGTTAATTGGTTTCCCTTTTCTTTGTTGAAGAGGGTCTGTGCAATCCTTCTGCCTAGTCCGCCATCTTGCCCCGCCTCCACCTTTTTCCTTATCTTAACCATTAAGCATCCTATTAGCTATAGGGTTTGTATAAGTCCTTTATCAGGTTTAGAAATTTCCATTCTGTTTCTAGTATTTAAGAGAGAGAGACAGAGTGGAACACACGTATGGGATATGGACTTGAATTTTGCCATCTATTAGTTTTTCTCTTTTATTTTGTTGAAATGGTATATTACATTGATTGATTTGCAAACTTTAAACTGTTTTCCTGGGATACTCCTCACTTGGTCATGTGATATCCTTTAACTGTATTACTGGATTCAATTTGCTAGTATTTTGTTAGTAATATTTGCATCTATGTTCATAAGGGGGAGCTCTGGTAGCATAGTGCCTAAGGCACTTGACTGCTAACCAGAAGGCTGGTGGTTCAAACCCACTAGTCAGTCCTTGGAAGGAAGGTTGGACAATCTACTTCCATAGTGATACTGCCTTGGAAACCCAAGGAGGGGTCGCTGTGAGTCAGGTCCGACTCGATGGCACATAACAACAACAACAACAACAACGTGTTCATAAGGAATATTAGTGTGTAGTTTAGTTTTCTTATAATGTCTTTAACTGATTTAGTCTGAGGGTATTAATACTGGCCTGCTAAAATGAGTTGGGAAATGTTCCCTTTTCCTTGTCCTGAAAGAGTTTGTAAAGAATTGGTTTTCCTTGTTCCTTCAATGTTTGATAGAATTCACCAGTGACATTCTCTGAGCTAGAAGTTTTCCTTGTGTTGCTGTTGTTGTTAGGTGCCATTGAGTCGTCTCTGACTCATAGCGACCCTATGCACAGCAGAACAAAACACCGCCCAGTCCCGCGCCAGCTCCAAGATTCTTGCTATACTTGAGCCCATCGCCGCTGCCACCGTGTCAATACATCTCATTGAGGGCCTTCCCCTCCTTGTAAGGGTTCTAAATTACAAATTCCGTTTATTTAAAAAATATAGGATAGTTTGGATTTTTTCTTTTTGTGTCCATTTTAATAATTTATATCTTTCAAGGAATTTTCCCCTTTAAGTTCCCAAATTTATCAGCATAACTTTTTTCTTAATATCCTTATATATCTATGGTATCTGATGCATTTTCTTTTTTTCTCACCCAGTCTAGCTAGAGGTTTATTGATTTTATTGATAATATCCTTGTTCCATTTTATTGATTTCCACTCTTTATCATTTCCTTCCATTTATTTTGAGTTTTAACTTATTCTACTACTGTTTTTGAAGTAGAAACTTAGAGAACTGCTTAAGATAGTTCTTTTCTAATATAAGCATTTAACATTATAAATTTCTCTTTATGTGCTGCTTTAACTGCATCCCATAAATTTTACATGTTCTATTTTTAATTATCATTGAGCTCCAAAGTTTTCCTAGTTTATCTTATTTTTTCTTTAATTCATGAGTTACTTAATTTCCAAACATTAGTGGATTTTCCAAATATCTTTTTACTATAATTTAATTTGTGATTTGATTTAAATCTGTGTGATCTGAGAATATACTCTGTATAATTTTAAAATTCATTGAATTTGCTTTTAGGCCCAGCATATAGTTTATCTTGGGGAATATTCCATGTGCATTTGAAAAAAATATATTTCCTGCTCTTACTAAGTAGAGTGCTTAATAAATGACAACAGGGTCCAGTTGATTGACTTGTTCAAGTCTTTTACATCTTAACTGATTTTCTGTCCACTTATATTAATCACTGAGAGAAGAGTGTTAAAATCTCCAACCACATCTGTGGATTTCTCTTTTTCCTTTCCTTTCTTTCTATTTTTGCTTCATGTACTTTGAAGCTTTGTTACCAGGAACATACACATTTAGAATTGTTATGTTTTCTTGATGAGCAGACCCAATGTTCTTCTTTATCCCTAGTAATAGTCTTTGTTCTGAATACTGCTTTTTCTGATATTAATATAAATCTAACATCTTGCTATTTATACTATTTCTTCTATCTGTTCACTGTTCCTTCTTTCCACTTTTACTACTTTGTTCTGAGTTATTTGAAGTTTTTTTTTTTCTCTTTCTCTCTCTTAAATCCCATTTTATCTCTACTCTGGTGGCATAGTACCTAAGGCATGACACTTAAACCCACTCAAATCCACCAGCCACTCCTGGGAGGGAGGGCTGGATAATCTGCTTCTGTAGTGATGCTGTTGTTGTTGTTATGGACCCGACTTAAAGCGACCCCTCCTTGGGTTTCCAAGGCAGTATCACTATGGAAGTAGATTGCCCAACCTTCTTTCCAAGGAGTTGTTGTTGTTGTTGTTAAGTGCCGTCGAGTCATTTCTGACTCATAGCGACCCCATGCACAGCAGAACGAAACACTGCCCCATCCCGCGCCAGCCCCACAATCCCTGCTATACTCGAGCCCATCATCGCAGCCGCTGTATCAATCCATCTCGTTGAAGGCCTCCCCCTCTTTCATCGACCCTCCACCCTACCAAGCATGACATCCTTCTCCAGGGAATGGTCCCTTCTTACAACATGACCAAAATAGGTGAGACGAAGTCTGGCCATTCTTGCTTCCAAGGAGCATTCTGGCTGCACTTCCTCCAGGACAGATCTGTTAGTTCTTTTAGCAGTCCATGGTACTTTCAGCATTCTTCGCCAGCACCACAACTCAAAAGCAAGGAGTGGCTGGGGGTTTTTGGAAACCCAGGGAGGGGTTGCTATGAGTTGGATCCAACTCCATGGCATTGAGTTTATTGGCTAATTAAGGAGCTCTGGCAGCATAGTGCCTAAGGCATTTGACTGCTAACCAGAGGCTGGCAGTTCAAACCCACCAACCACTCCTCAGAAGGAAGATTGCACAATCTACTTCCATAGAGATACCACCTTGGAAACCCAAGAGGGGTCGCTATGAGTCAGACTCGATTTGAAGGCAGTGAGGTTTTTTTTTTTTTCTAATTGTTTCTCTGTGGTGGATACTATTAAGTGCTGTTCAGATCCTGTTTCAGTCAAAAAGTATTTTAAGAAATAATTGTTCCATCTGCTGAGACATATATAAGCAGACAGCTTTCTGCTATCTGCCCTTTCAGGGGTTTTCTCAGCTGCAGAGAGCCATATTGCTCAAGGTCATCCCCTCTCTGAGACAGTTCACATCTAGCGATGGATATATGAATATTATTAAGGCTTGGCCATCACAGCCCAACTCAGGACAGTTCTGAAGAACCAATCTAGCCCCAGCATTTCACATGGGCTTGGCAGAGGTTGTTGTTAGATTGGCATTATAGCCTGACTTCTCACTCTGCCCACTTGTGCTTCTGTTCTCTTCCTTCCATAGGTATTTGTCCCAAGATCACACCTTAATAAATGTCCTGCACACTAAACTCCATATCAGAGTCTGCTTCTTGGGGAACTCAATCTATAGCAACCTCTTTTAGTTTTTGGTGGTTGCCTGTAGGCATTAACAATATGCATATTTTAACTTATTGTAGTCTACTTTTAAATTATGCAACTTTACATATAAGAAATTTACAACTGTATATTTTCCCCTCCTGTCTTTTGTGTTATATATTTGACATAATTCGAAATCTTTACAAGGCATTGTTACTATTTCCAGATTTGTTGAATTCCTTTAGAAAGTGTTGGACTTTGGTCTGCTAGTAGTTAAATTACATACACACTAGCATGATCACTTCAAGTCTTGTTTTTTAGCTAAACAGTCAATTTTTAAAGAAATTTAAAAATAAGAAAAAATTATTTTTATACTTACCCACGTTATCATTTTTTATACTCTTCATTCCTTTGTGTACATTCAGATTTCCATCTGGTATAAATTTCTTCCTACCTGAAGAACTTAATTTAACATTTTTCTTTGTTGTGCAGTTCTGGCGATGAATACTTTTGGCTTTTGTTTGTCTGAAAAAAAAATATTTAATTTGCCTTCTTTTTATTATTTTATTTTTGGTGAAATTTGAGACAGCAGATTAGGTTCCCATTTAATAAATTCTATGCTTTTTGTTCGGTGACATTAGTTTTTTTCACAATGTGTCAACATTCTCATTATTCCCATTCTGTTTGTTCTGTCTCTAGTAATCTAGCTTCCTTTTTCCTTGCCTTCTCATCTTTGCTTTTGGGTAAATGTTGGTCTTGTGTAGCTGATTGTTTAAGGAGTCTCATGGGTAATATTGTTTATTTCATAAGCCAATCTATTCTTTAGCTGAAAGGTGACCTCCAGGAGTAGCTGCAGTGCCAAGTTCAAAGGGCTTCTTAGGGCAATGGTCTCAGGCGTTCCTCTAGTTTTATTGGGCCAGTAGGTCTGGTCTTTTTTTAGGAACTTGAATTTTGTTCTTCATTTTTCTTCCATTCTATCCAAAAACTTCTATTGTGTTCCTGTCCAGAACAATCAGTAGTAGTAGCCAGACGCTATCTAGTTCTTCTGGTCTCAGATTAAAAGAAGCCATGGTTCATGAGGGCTGTTAGTCCTCTAGACTAATTTCTTCTTTGAACCTTTGATTTCCTTCATTCTCTTTTGCTCCATACAAGTGGAGACCAATAGTTGTATCTTAGATGACGACTCACAAGCATCTCAGACCCCAGACATGCCTCCCTAAACTAGGGTGTAGAACATTAACTTTATGAACTATGTTATGCCGGTTGACTAAGTTGTCCCATGAAACTATGGTCCTATGCCTTCAAACTCAGTAAACCAAACCCACAAGGTATTTAGTTATGTCTAGACAGTATCCACAGTTGTGCTCCCTGTGTATTTATTATATATATGAATATATATGCAGCACACACAAACATGTATATACATATGCCTACACTCACTCACTCACTGCTGTCAAGTTGATTCCAACTCATAGCGACCCCTCCTTGGGTTTCCAAGGCTGTATCTCTATGGAAGTAGGTTGCCCAGATTTCCGTCTGAGGAATGCCTGGTGGGTTTGAACCGCCAGCCTTCTGGTTAGCATTTAGATGCCTTAGGCACTATGACACCAAAGCTCCCACCAGAGCATATGTCTACAGATACACCTATACATTCATACTCATCTATTCGTATGTGCCTTCCTATACACACATATAAATACATATCTACCTATGTAATCACCATATTTTTTATTGTTATTGAAAAATTGGATATGTCAAAGCAATTACCAAAATTGGCCCTTTTGTGTGTGTGTACTTCTTAGTGTCTTCATTTACATTGGTCAGGTTATGGAAACTCCACCCATGTTTGATACTGCCTTTCCCATCACCAAAAATAACAAGTGTCTACTATCTAGAAAGTGATTAACCTTCCTTTTCCCTCCCATCCCTGGTAACCATCAAAGAATGTTGCTATCTGTGTGTATACCTTTTCCTGTCTTTCTATGAAAGCGAGACCATGCAATATGTGTCCTTTTGTGATTGATATATTTCACTCAGCACATCGTCCTCCAGATTCATCTGTAAGATGTTTTGAGAACACATCATTATTTTTTATAGCTGTGTAATCTACTTCTATAGTGATACTGCCTCGGAAACCCAAGGAGGGGTCACTATGAGTCAGGTCTGACTCAACAGCACATAACAACAACAACAACAATATTCCATAATATTCCATTGTGGGTATGTATCATATTTTGTTTTTCAATTCACCCATTGATGGGCATTTAGGAAACCTAAGTGGTTTCCATATTTTTGCTATTGGGAATAATGCTGCAGTGAACATAGGTATGTATATGTCTATTTGTGTCACTGCTATTAGAGCTTTAGGGTACATACCTAGGAATGGTATTGCTGGATCATAAGGTATTTCTATTTTTAGCATCATACTGTTTTCCATAGTGGTTGTACCATTTTACAGTCCCACCAGCAGTGTATAAGAGTGCCAATTCTCCCTATAACTTCACTAGCATGGGTTGTTTTCTATTTTTTTGATCAGTGCCAATTTTTTTTTCAGAAGTGAGATGGTATCTCATTGTAGTTTTGCTTTGCATAACCCTAATAGCTAATGATTGTGAGGATCTTTTCATGTGTTTTTCAGCTATCTTAATGTCTTCTTTGCTAAAGTGTCTCTTCATGTCCTTTGCCATTTGTGACTGGATTATTTCTCTTTTTGTTGTTGAGTTGTTGGAATTTTCTATATAATTTGGAGATTTGACCCTTATCTGATCTGTCATTCCCAAAGATTTATTTTCCCAATCTATATAGGTTCTCTTTTTGCTTTTTGATAAAATCTTTTGATGAGCATAAGTATTTAATTTTTATGAGGTCATGGTTATCTAATTTGTCTTCTGTTGTTCATGAGTTTGTAATTGTGTTTGATTTTACCTTCACTTTTGAAAGGCATTTCCTCTGTGTGGAGAATTCTAGGTTGCCAGTATTTTTTCCATTTTTTAAAAAATTCCAGTACTTTAAAGATGTTGCTCATTTTGTCCTGACTTGCATAATTTCTGATGAGTTTCTCTCTGCTGTCATTCTTATCTTTTTTCCTACCTATATAATGTATCTTTTTCCTCTGATTGCTTTTACAATTTTCTTTTACCACTGATTTTTAGCAATTTGATTATAATGTGCTTTGGTGTGGGTTTATTTTTTAACTCCTCAGCATTCATTGAACTTTTTGGGTCTGTGGGATTATCATTTTCATCAAATTTAGAAACATTTTGGCCATTTAAAAAAAAAAATTATTTTGATTTGGGTGAAGATTTACAGAGTAAATTCACTTTTCATACAGCAGTTCACATATACTTTGTCTCATGTCATTGACCAAAATTTACAATGCAACAGCTCCCATCCCACTCCTGCCCCATAGTTACCTCTTCCCAGTGTCCATCCCTCCATACTCTTCTGCGCCCTGAGCTGTCTCCCTGTGCATAAGCAGCCCTTCCTTCTCCCATGATTGTTCTCTCCAGGGCGTGTGTCTACTTGAGGTAAATGTTTAACTCACATGCCTGTACTTTGTTTGGCTGGAAACCACAGGTGTGGGTTCAATTCCAGACCTGAAGGGCAGCTAGGGGCCATAGTCTCAGTGGTCCAACCACGCTCTATTCTATTGGACCAGCAAACCTGGTCCCCACCTTCTTTTTTTTTTTTCCCTCCAAATGATTTTGAGTTTTGTTCCACATTGTTCTCCCTCTCTATGCAGGATCTCCTACATCCCTTCAAAGAGGATGACAGTGGTAGTCAGGCACCATCTAGTTCTTCTGGTCTCATAGTTGTATAGGTTGCAGATCGGATGGTGTACCAGTCGCTAGGACTGATTGTTTCCATTAATTTTGGTTTTCTTCTTTCTTCTTGACAAGGAGAGACCCATCATTGCATCTAGATGGCAGCTTGCTAGCTTTTAAGATCCCAGTCGCTACTCACCAAAGTAGGAGGTGGAACAATGTTTTGTATAGTATGTTATGCCAATTGAGCTTGATGTCCCCTGTGACTATGGTCCCAAGCCCGCAGGAGCAACTACTTGGTTGCTCTGGGTAGCTGGCTGTGACCAAGCAATGACCATAACCTTGCCCCTTGTCAGCTGTACTATACACCTGGGAATTCTGATCATTCACATAAACTTATAGGACCATTGTCTGCCAACCCTATATATGATCTTGGATACACTCCCCATTTAGACATACCTAATTATTTAGCATGTCCACCTATCTATCCGTCCATATACCCATGTTTGCTTTCACTGACAACTCAGTACTGTATATGCAAAAGGGTTCATATTTGTTGTCTGTACTGCCCATGTACCTCTCTGTGTCTTTCTCATCCTCAATGCTTTTGGCCATTTTTTTAAGAAATATTTTACTATGTTTTAGGCAAAAGTTTATACAGAAAATTAGGTTCCCATTTAGCAATTTTTATACAGATTGTTCCATGACATTGGTTACAGTTTTCACAATATGTCAGTATTCTCATTATTTCCATTCTGTTTGTTCAATTTCTAGTGATCTAGTTTCCCTTCCACTCTTTGCTGTTGGGTGAATGTTGACCATTTGGTCTCATATAACTTACTGTTTAAGGGATCACATTACTCACATATAATATAGTTCATCTGTTGATTGACACTTAGGTTGTTTCCATCTTTTTGCTATTGTGAATAATGCTGCAGTGAACATAGGTTGGCCGTTATTTCTTTAAAATTTTTTCCATATTCCTCAAGACTTCAGTTAGACATGTATTAGACAATTTCATATTGTCTCACAGGTCTGGAGTCTCTGTTCATGTCTTTCCAGTCTTTTTTTCTTTCTGTACTTCATTATTGTTAGTTTTTATTGATATGCCTTCAAATTAATGGACGTTATTTTCCCAGTGTCTAATCTGTTGTCAATCTCATCCAATATTTTGCATATTGTATTTCTTTTGTTTCTGGAAAGTCGTGTTTGTCTTTTTATTTTCATTCTCTCTTCATTTTGCTTATGCTTTCCTTGAAATCTTTGAGCATATTTATAATAGCATTTAAAATTTTTGACTGGTAGTCCCATCATCTCTGTTGTTCCTGTGTCTATTTCTATTTACTTATTTTTCTCCTGCATATGTGTCACACTTTCTTGCTTTTTCCCATGTCCACTATTTTTTTTTATTAGATACTGACCATTGTAAATTTTTTGTTGTTGAGTGACAAATCTCTTGAAACTTTTGGAATTTGGTGTGCTGATAGTTAAGTTACATGTCAGCTTTAGAATTTCAGGGCTTTTTTTTTTTTTTTTTCCCCAAAGTTTAGTATTGTGGGTTTATAGTAGCTTTTTCTCTAGGTGTACTTTAGCTCCACTACTGTAGAGTGATCCTCTGAGTCTCCACTGAATGTCCCCAGTATTCAATGATTCTGGCTGGTTAGAATGAAAAAAATTCTAGTCCTATGTGAGTTCTTGTAACTCCTCAGCTTATAGCTCCTCTATCTTTCTTTGCTTGATGACATGAGGTTTATGTATATGAAGCTTAGAATTCATCAAAAACTCAAGGGGACTCCTCTGCAGATCTTCAGATTTCTCTATATTGCTCTCTCCCCTGTGGTATTCTGCTCTTTAAGTTCCAATTGCTGCAGCTTTCCAGGTCTTCAATCTTTCTCTCTCTCTCTCCTCACCTCTACAAGATTGCCAGGCTCTACTGGGGATTCCTCTCCGTGCATTACGGAATGGCAAAAGGTCCAGGTAGAAAGTAGAGGCATTATAAAACTCATTTCACTTGTTTCTCTTTTCTCAGCGATTACAGCATTTCCCAATGTCCAAAAACAGTTACCTCCTATATTTTATTGGGAGATCTGGTGGCATAGTGCCTAAGGCATTTGACTGCTAACCAGAGGCTGGTGGTTCAAACCAACTGGCCACTCCTCGGAAGGAAGATTGGGCAATCTACTTCTGTAGTGATACCACCTCGGAAACCCAAGGAGGAGTCATTAAGAGTTGGATCCGACTCGACTGCAGTGAGTTTGGTTTTGGTTTGGTTTATATTTTATCCAGTTTTCTTCTCCATTACTGTGTAATGGTTGGAAGCAAAAGTCTTATCCAGCTCCATTTTCTTTCCACTTCCAACATTTTCTCCACAATGTAGGTTCTTTATCTGAAAGAGAGGCCTAGATGGTCAGTCTTAAAAGTTCACAGAGGCAGACTGTTCAGTCTCTTTCTATCCTTACCAGAGCCTCCTTGCATTCACTTGCAGTTGGATTGAGGAAAGCCCCTCCTAGTTTTACCTGCTGATCTCAAGTTACTGAGCCATGCTTTCCAATGAATAAACTGGTAGTTATTTTGGGGTTCTACGTAGGATAAAATTTTGCAAGACCAATGACCTATTCATTGGAAATACCTTTTTCAACAACGTAAACAGTACTATATGCATGGACCTTGCTACATGGAATACACAGGAATCAAATCAGCTACATCTGTGAAAAGAGATGAAGTAGAAGATCAAAACCATCAGTCAAAATAAGTCCAGGGAAAAAAACATCAACTGCTCATATGCAAGCTCAATTTGAATCTGAAGAAAATTAAAACAAGCCCATGAGAGCAAAAGTACAATGTTGCATGTATCACACCTCAATTTAGAGATCATCTCAAAAATAAATTTGACACTATTAGATTTTAACAGTAACAGCCAAAGATCAGACGAGTTGTGGGATGACATCAGGGTCATGATACGTGAAAAGCAAAAGGTCCTTAAAAAGACAGGAAGAAAGAAAAGACCTAAATATGTATGCAATAGTATTTGCTTTTATTGTCTGTACCTCTTATGTGCACGGAAGACCTCTCCGTGTCTTCCTTTTCCTTAGTGATATTGTGCTAGTCACATGCTTTTGTTGTATTGCTTTTCCTTTCGCCCATTACCAAACCTATCTCTTAATTGTCCATCTATCTTCCCTCCCTCCCCCTACCTTCCTATCCATGGTAACCAACAAAGAAAAATTTCCTTCCCTATATAAACCTTCCCTTGATTTTTTACAATAATGGACTCATACAATATTTGTCCTTCTGTGATTGACTTTTTTTTTTTTTAATTTATTGTGCTTTGGGTGCAAATTTACAGAGCAAATTTGTTTTACATTCAACAGTTCATGTACATTTGATTTCACACCCTGATTACCACCCTGACTGTGTTAGACTGGGTTCTCTAGAGAAACAAAACCCAGCAAAGCTTATATATATATATAAAGAGAGAGAAAAATTTATCTTAGGAAAATGGCTCACAAACGTATAGAAGCCGGCAAGTCCAAAGTCCCTGGAGGAAACATCAGGCTGGAGGCTTTTCTTAGCTTCCGCAACTGCAGGGGGCTGAGAAGCTCAAGGCTGGCAGGCAGTACACTGGTTGTTGACTCCAACGAAAGACTAATCCAAGATCTCCAGGCCGAACGGTAGACTACTCACTTACGGAAAATTGTAGGCAGCACACTAGAGTCCCGATGCACAGAAGAATGTCTCTCTTCCCAGGGTGTCCCTGGATATCCTGGAAGCAGGCCACACACCTAGGGAAACTCCCCTTGGGCAGATTGGACACTCAGAACACAGTCATCCGATTCCATCATGGGAACAACCACACAGAACTGGGGTTCAGCCAAGTTGACACACAGCTCCAACTACCACACTGACCATAACACTCTCCTCCCCTCTTGTCCCTGTGACAATCCCCTCCCTGTGCCCTTCTTAACTATGCATTCTTGTCTGTCCAGCTTTCCCTCTATATGAATGCTGCCCCTCTGGTGCTCCATGGCTGATTGCTTCAAGGAGTGTATCTCCCTAAAGTAGGTGGGTACATTGCCCTAGGGTAGGTGTTCTGCATACAGGTGTTTCTACTGTTGGGCTGAGAACCAATTCATAGGAGTGAGTCCAATTCTAGGCCTGAAGGGTAACCCAGGGCCATAGTCGGGAGTTCCACCAGACTCCATCTGACATTCCTGTGTTTTTGAATTTTGTTCCACACTTTTCTTCCTACTCTATCTAGGATCTCCACTTTTGATCCCTTTCCCAGTGGTTGGCATTGGTAGCTGGGCACCATCCAGTTCTTCTGGTCTTGGAGTCCATCATATCCTTGGACTAATTGTTTCCAAATACCTTTTATTTTCTTAGCTCTTCTTTGTTTCAGATGAGAGACCAATAATTGTATCTTAGATGGCCACTTGAAAGGTTTTAAGACCCCAGTCAATACTCACCAAGGTAGGTTGTGGAACAAGATTTTTATGTACTATGTTGTGCCAATTCAGCTTGGTGTTCCCCAAGACTATGGTCCCAAGTTGGCAGGCCCCTATGATTGACTTATTTCACTCAGCATAATGTCCTCCACATTCATCCATGTTATGAGGTGATTCACTGATTCTTCATTATTCTTTAATGTTGCATAGTCCATTGTGTGTATGTACCACAGTTTGTTTATCCATTCATCACAGCACTATTTACAAGAGCAAAGAGATGGAACCAACCTAAGAGCCCATCAACAGATGATGTCCAGTTGCTATATAGAGGATGTATTGTTGCCATTCAAGAATGGAAGTAGGTGGCCAGTTAAGGAACCTTCCTGCTCATTGCTATTGCAGTGGTCCAGAACAGATGGTGGGTGGTGGTAGTATATATGGAAAGAAAGAAAAAAAATGGCTGATTTGCTGATGGACTAGATATGGAAGTGTGAGGGTTAAGGTTGCGTGTCAAATTGGCTGGGCCAATTCTCGGTGGTTTGGCAGTTATGATGTATTTTGGCACTTATCATCCCTCATGATGAGATCTGATAAATGTAACCATCTCCATGATGACATCTGATATAATGTGATTGCCTCAATGATGAGATCTGCTATTAGCAGCCAATCAGTTGAAAGGCAGTTTCTGGGGGGCGTGACCTGCATCCAATATATAAAAGCATCCTGGCGAAGCTTTCTGGCTTTTTGCTCAGTCTGGATCCTGCATCTGGCTCATCACCATCTGATCTCTAGCTTTGGACTTAAGCTAGTGGCCTGCAGCCTTACTTGCCAATCATGGATTTGTTAGCCCCTGGAGCTCTGGTGGCATAGTGCCTAAGGCATTTGACTGCTAACCAGAAGGCTGGCAGTTAAAACCCACCAGCCACTCCTTGGAAGGAAGGTTGGGAGATCTACTTCCGTAGTGATGCCACCTTGGAAACCCAAGGAAGGGTTGCTATGAGTCGGATCCAACTCAACAGCAGTTAGTTTGGTTTTTTTTTTTTTGGGGGGGGGGTTGCAGCTATTTGAGTCAGGAGAAGCCTCCAGCCTGACATCTAATCCATAGACTTGGGACTTGCCAGCCTTATGTAAGCCATTTCTTTGGGATAGTTAAATATATATATATATAAGCTTCACTCATTTTGCTTCTCTAGAAAACCCAGCCTAAGACAGGGAACTCATGAGGAACCTGTACATAGATCAGGAGGCTGTCATTTGAACAGAATAAGGAGATACTGCAAGGTTTAAAATTAAGAAGGGTATGCACAGAGTTGTATCCTTTCATCATACTTATTCAACTTACATGCTGAGCAAATAATCAGAGAAGCTGGATTGATTATATGAAGAAGAACATGGCATCAGGATTGGAAGATGACTCATTAACAACCTGTGATATGCAGATGACACAACTTTGCTTACTGAAAGTGAGGATGACTTGAGGCACTTACTGATGAAGATTAAAGACTATAGTATGCAGTATGGATTACACCTCAATACAAAGAAAACAAAAATCCTTGCAACTGGTCCAATAAACACCTTCATGATGGGTGGCGAAAAGACTGAAGTTGTCAAGGATTTCATATTACTTGGTTCTACAATCAACACCAACGGAAGCAATAGTCAAGACATCAGACCACATATTGCATTGGGCAAATCTGCTACAAAAAAACTCTTTCAAGTGCTGAAGAGCAAACATGTCTCCTTGAAGACTAAGGTGCGCCTAACCCAAGCCATGATATTTTCAATTGCCTCTAATGTGTGTGAGAGCTGGACAATGAATAAGGAAGACCAAAGAAGAGTTGATGTTTTATCTATCTATCTACCTATCTACCTATTTAATTGTGATTTGGGTGAAGATTTACAGAGCAAATTCACTTTCCATACACCAGTTCACATATACTTTTTCTCATGTCATTGACCACAGTTTACCACAATGCAACAGCTCCCCTCCCACTTCCTCCCCATAGTTACCTCTTCCCAG
>NW_006921729.1:3512645-3518398 GCF_000298275.1 Orycteropus afer afer
AAATCAATACAGTTTACAGTAGCTACCAAAAAAATAAAATACTTGGGAATAAATCTTACCAGGGACACAAAAGACCTATACAAAGAAAACTATAAAAACCTACTTCAAGAAACCATAAGAGATCTACATAAATGGAAAAACATCCCATGCTCCTGGATAGGAAGATTGAACATTGTGAAAATGTCAGTTCTACCCAAAGCAATCTATACATTCAATGCAATCCTAACACAGATCCCATCAGCATTCTTCAAGGATATGTAAAAAGCAATCACTAACTTTGTATGGAAAGGAAAGAGACCTCGGATAAGCAAAGCACTATTGAAGAAGAAGAACAAAGTAGGAGATCTCACACTGCCTTATCTCAAAACCTACAGTAGAAAATACAAATTTAGAGTTTTCAGAGAGGTCAGGGTAGAAGATGCAGATGTGTGGGAAACTTGGACCACTCTGAGCCCTTATTGTGATACCAGACTTAGCGTGGAGTAGAAGAGAGGAACTAGCAATCTAATTTTTGACACATGAGGTATACTTTAAGAAAGAGAAGACAATGCTTTATCCTCTCTGGAAAGACATTTATTCTGAATATAGAGTTGCCTTCCATGAAACTGTGTGTCTACCAGCATGGCCTCCTGTGGAATTACGGTTTTGGTCTTCCAGTGCTGCTCTAACAGAAAATACCACAAGTGGGTGGTCTTCGCAAACAGGGATTTATTCTCTTACAGTTCAGGAGGCTAGAAGTCCAAGTTCAAATTGCCAAGCTTTAGTGGCTGGGTGAAGTCCCCTTGACCTTGGGCTTTAGTTCTGCCTCTTGCTCCCGGCCCACTGGATCTGGAGGCATCTCTTAACTCAAGTAGCTGCTGGTTGCTGAGGCTGACAAACCCAAAGTCTACAAATAAAATGGCACAGTCCCAAGATTACCAAACAACACAGCAGGCCACTAGTTCAAGTCCAGAGACAGTCCCAAGATTAGCAAGAAACATGGCAGCTGCTGAATGAAGACTTGACTACATGCACGGTCCAAGCATGCCAAAAAACTCCAAGAATTTTCTCAAAGCTGTCTTCTTACATACTGCAAGCAGACCACATCCCTAAAGCAGCTACTTAGTTGCTCCAGTGGATACCAAGAAGGAGTTCATTAGCAGTATCATCATGGGGAATACTACATCCAGCTGCCCAGCCACTCAACACGAGGCCCAGCTAGGTTGACACACAACCTTAACTACCACAAATTATCAAATACTTTATACAAGCTAGGAGATCCAGCACAATACTGCTTCTTGCTTGGCACATCCAAAAAACCAAACCAAACTCACTGCTGTGGAGTCGAATCTGGCTTGTAGCAACCCCTCCTTGGGTTTCCAAGGTGGTATCACTACAGAAGTAGATTGCCCAACTTTCCTTCCAAGGAGTGGCTGGTGGGCTTGAACCAACTGCCTTCTGGTTAACAGTCAAATGCCTTAGGCACTATGTAATAGCCTTTAATTCTGTGTTAAAAGGGCTAGATAATTGATTAACTGTTGGGGTTGTAGCAAGAAGGGGCCGTTGTGTGTGTGTGTGTATTTTTTTGTTTCGTTTTGTTTCTGTTCTTGAGGATATATACAGCAGAACATACACCAATTCATCAGTTTGTACATGTACAATTCAGTGACAGTGATTATATTTTTTAAGTTGTGCAGCCATTCTCACTCTCCTTTTCTGAGTTGGAAAAAAAAAAAAAAAAAAGACAAGTAATCCAATTACAAATGGGTATAGGACATGAACAGACACCAAAGAAGACAGGTGGCCAAAAAACACATGAAGAAATGCTTGTGACCATTGTTGTTGTTGTTGTTATGTGCTGTTGAGTTGGGCCTGACTCATAGCGACCCCTCCTTGGGTTTCCAAGGCGGAATCACTACGAAAGTAGTTTGCCCAACCTTCTTTCCGAGGAGTGGATGGTGGGTTTGAACCACCAGCCTTCTGGTTAGCAGTCAAATGCCTTAGGCACTACGCCACCTTTGTGACTATTAGTCATTCAAAACAAAAATGAGACATCATCTCACCCCAGCTAAATAGTAGTGTTCAAAAACACAGAAAACAGGAAACTGCTGGTGGGATTGTAAAATGATACAACCATTGCAGGAAGTGGTATGGTGCTTCCTTAAAAAGTTGGAAATAGAAATACCATATGATCCTCTACTAGGTAAATACCTAATCAAAAACCAAACTCACTGCCATCAAGTCAATTCCAACTCATAGCATCCACTATTGGGTTTCCAAGGCTGTAAATCTTTACAAAAGCAGACTACCTCATCTTTCTTCTGCAGAGGGGCTGGTAGGTTCAAACTGTCAACCTTTGGTTAGCACCCAAATGCCTTAACCACTAACAAACAGAGCTTTGACATGAACAGATATATGCACACACATGTTCACTGCAGCATTATCACAACAGGAAAAGAATGGAAACAACCTAAATGTCCATCAATGGATGAATGTGTCGACAAACTATGGTACATAACAAACACTGGAATAAGAAGCAATGTTAAAGAATAACGATGAATCTGCAAAACACCTTACAATACAGATGAACCTAGAGGACATTATGCTGAGTGAAATTAGTCAATCACAAAGGAAAATTATTGTATGAGACCACTACTGCAAAAAGTTAAGAAAAGTTTTAGACACAGAAAGAATTGCTCTTTGAAAGCTACCAGGGGTGGGAGGGGTTAGGAGGGACAATCACCAACTAGAGGGTAGATAAGTATTAACTGGTGAAGGGAAAGGCAATTTATAACAAGGAGGTCAACACAAAATGATCAAGGCAGTGGAAGACATAGGGAGGAGCACAAGAATTAAAGGTAACAAAGCTGGATACTACTACATACACAATCCTGCAATAATAGTAATAACAATTTACGAGTGGATGCATAGACACTCTGAACAGGTGTGGGACAGTGAACAGGACTAAACCTATGAATATATATAGGTTTGACAGGAGCTATCTCTACCTATAAAGATCTCTGGTGGTGTAGTGGTTAAGATATTTGGCTACTAACCAAAAGTCAGTAGTTCAAGCCTACTAGCTGTTCCATGAAAGTAAGATTAGGCAGTCTGCTTCTGCAAAGATTTACAGCCTTGAAAACCCAATGGGTGTTGCTATGAGTCAGAACCGACTCAATGGCAATGAGTTTCATTTGGAGTTTTATCTCTACCTATTTGTTTAGTTATATGTGCTGCAAATATATCTATGAATGTAATAGAGCATACAGGGGACAAAGTTATGAAGACATCTTAATCATCACAGAATATCACAAGGGAATGAGTTACTCAGTTCCATAGTCTTAGGGGAACAGTAAGGTCAATTGGTACAACATAGTCCACAAAGACCAATGTTCTATCTCCTACGTTGGGTGAGTAGCAACTGGGGTCTTATAAGCTTGTGAGTGGCAATCTTAAGTGCAACTATTGGTCTCTTCCCATCTGGAGCAAAAAAGAGTGAAGAAAATCAAAGATGTAGGAAACAATTAGTCCAAAGGACTAATGACGCATGTGAACCACAGCCTACATGACTCTGAGACCAGAACTAGATGGTGCCCAACTACCACTGCTGACCACTGTGCAAGGAATAACAAGAGATCCCAGATAGTGTAGGGGAAAATGTGGAACAAAATTCAAAATCATAAAAAAAAAAAAAAAGACCAGGCTTACTGGTCTGATGAAGACTGGTAGAACCCCCAAGACTTTGGCCCTTAGATATCCTTCAAGGTAGGAACTGGACTTAATCCCTGTGACTCAACTGGCAGCCAAACGATGGAAGGCCTATAAGGTGAATAGTGATATCAGGAGGGAATGCACTAATTAAAACAGTTAAGCACATGAGATCAAAAGGACAAGCACTTGCCCAGGGATAGAGCTAGGAAGGCAGGAGGGAACAAGAAGGAAGGATGAAGGGAAGGGGTGTGTGGTGTAGTCCAACTGCAAAAAGGGCAAGGAGGCTACATATTCCGACCTCTTCTAACCCCACAAAAGGAAGACAGAATCACCGTCAATAACCCAAGGCCTATTCCTGCAAGGCCAGACATGCTTGCCTCCCTCCAGCCCTTTCACTAACCCTTCCTCCCAAAGCACCCACCACCTCTCTGCTGGGTTCGATAATTCGCTGCAGTGGCCACGCAGAACTCACAGATTTTGGGGTTTATTGGGGAAGCACCAGGCTACAATTCAAGTTCAGGAAAAAAAGCTCAGTCTCTCTCCCAGCCCACCGTCTCTCAGCCAAGTCTCTCACAGTCTCTTCCGCAGCAGTGCATGTCCCTCGGTGTCTCAGCAATGCGTGTCTCATGTGTCTCTTTCAGGGGTGCATGTCTCTTTCAGCAGCACATCTTCCTCAACCAGCAGTCAGAGAGTTTTGCCTCTAGGAGGCCTCCTTTTGAGCCTGGCAGATGGTCAAACTAGCTAATCATAGCATCAGAACTCTAAGCACCTGAGAGAGTGGGATCCTCCCAGAACATTGTTTTGTGCCACTCCCAACAGAAAAATTCTAGGTGGACAACTTTAGCAATCAGGAGCTCCTCAGTTGCTCATAGCTAATCCCACCTTGGAGTTTACAAAGACTTATGGGTAGAAAAGCCACGCTAAGTAATTTACTACACCACAGGGTGGATGCAGGGAGAAAGTGCGAAGAATGCTATTACAGTGTGGGAATCAATGTAAGTACCACAAAACAATGTGTATGGACTGTTGAATAGAAAACCAATTTGCTTGGTAAACTTTCATCCAAATCACAAACAAACACAGAGGAGTCTAACTTCTTCATTTTCCATTTGGGAAAACTGAGGCTTGGAGAAGTGAAACGACTCACTTGGACTTCTGGGTGCCACCTCTCTTTGGCTGCTCTTGCCCTGTTCCTCTCTGCTTCAAGCAACGGTTGGGCAAATCAAGAGAAACAGGACAATTACTGTATCTGAGGATCCCACAGCCTCATCCCAGAGCTGTGATGGGTTTTCCCTCTTTAGCTGGGAGCCCTATAACTACTCTTTGGAGCTCAGGTATATAAGGAGGGCAGAATCTAAGATGGGGAACCAAGGCCCCCAAGGAGGAACCTGGGGCGTGAAGGGGACAGGGGGACTTCTCCCATTCTCTAGACAAGATGTTCAACTGTGGGGATAGGGGATGCTGAAGAACAGTTGAGAGCAGTTTTGAATGTGAAGACTGAAGCAAAGGGACTGCTGAGGACCATCTAGGGTAAGGACAGGGAAGCTGGTTGCCAGAAGACCTGTTTCACCCGCTGCTGCTGTGCATGGGAGGCCTCAACACTTCCCCTCACTTGGATGGGTCCAAATCACCATGCTTCAGTATCCCCAGCAATGCTCTTTTGTGTGTGGAATGGGATTGCAGCCGCGGGAACTACTTGTCATATCAAAGAAATCGGCCTTTTCTGTCAATTTGTCCATCAGTAAAGATGTAACTCTCATGGTTCATTGTGACCCCAAATTCACAGGTGGGAGATGGAGGCGCCGAGGGACGTCCAGGCAAGAGTCGGGGGACCGTCCACCCACTCCGGCATCGCTGGGCGGAGTGCATTTAGAGATAGTGCAGGAGCGCGAGGAGCAGGAATCCCGGGTGGAGTAGCTGCGGGAGCCCAGTCCCGCCACCTCGGCCAGCGCGCCCCGCCCCCCATCCCTTAAGTATGCGCGCGTCCTCCAGGAGGGCGCGGATTGGGGCGGGGCCTACGTGTTGTTGTTTCTCTGGGGCCCCGCCCCCGAGGGGGGGCGCGG
>NW_006921729.1:3518928-3535150 GCF_000298275.1 Orycteropus afer afer
CCGCGGGGCGGCGCCGCGGAACATGACGGCGCCCTGGGCGGCCCTCGCCCTCCTCTGGGGATCGCTGTGCGCGGGTAAGGACGGGGCGCGGCGTGGGGGGCGCGGGGAGGACGTGCGAGCTTGGTCCTGGGTTCCGCGCGGTGTTTACCAACAAAGGGCGGGCCCGCGGCCTCTTCGCCGTGCCACCTGCACCCAGCTCACACCTCCCGGAGCGGGGCGCGGGCTGGGGGTGCGCCGGGTGTCCCCTTTGCGTATCTTGGGGGGCTACGATGTTTTCTGTGTGGCTGGGTACGGGACTCGGGATCGCTGTGGCGCCACCAGGTCAGAGGAGTGCTGCGCACCGGCCGAAGGCGCCCTCTGCGATAGGAGTCGGGACCTGGGGCTCCAGGGTTGGGTTTTGGGTTACTCGGACGCGTGGAACCCAATAAGTGCGAGGAAAATCGGAGACTGGGAAAGAAGGCCAGGCAGGGCGTGCAGATCTAATCGGGGGTGGCCGATTGTAGGTTGAGCAGCGGCTGGGGGAAGGCTGCGCGCTCCTTCGAGCCATGAGGGGCGGCGAAGCGAAGGGGGCGGCTTAACATAGTCGGGAGGAGTTTCCCGCACTCCACCCCACCCAGGTCTGTGTCACGTTCCTAGCGCGGCGGGCGGTTCGTACTGGCTTCCACCTGCACGGGATTTCCCTGCGGCTGGCCCCGGGATATGGGGTGCGGCCGCCTGGCGAGACAGCTTTGTTTTGGGTACCTGGGAGGAGGAGGTGGGGCGAGGAGAAAAACCAACAGGTTCTGGTTCGCTCGGGCCTCCGGGAGGCACGTGGCAGGGGTGGGAGACCCATACCCAACTCGCTGGTGGTCACGGGAGTAGTATTCGGCACACGCGCGCTGTTCGGGCGGTGTGGATGCGAATGTATACATGCGGAGTTTCAACAGGAAAGCTCTTTATCCCCAAGCCCAAAGCACCCATTCCTCTCAACCACCAGTGCCGGGGCGCGTCCAACTCGAGCGGGCGCACAGGGACTCGCGGCCAACTCAAGCGGACGCACAGAGGGGTTTGGTTTGGGTGACTTGGAACAGCCTTGGGAGCCGAGCATTGAGGTTCTGGAGAGAAGTACTGGGCAGTCGGGGCACGGGTGCTCAGCGGGGCGGGGGCGCCAGGTCCCGCGCCTCTTTGTTCCCAGCCCCCATTACACATGCAGCGCGGGTCCCTAGCCGCTAGCGGTGGCAGCAGCACGGAGTCTGGGAAACCCGAGAGGGGCGGGGCTGGACCTGGAGGAGCAGGAGCAGGACTCAGACCCCCCACTCACCCGCCTCCTCTTCAAAGTTGAGAGACTAAGCTGATTACGCGCGTGCGCGCAGTGGGCTGGGGTAGGGGGAGCTTGGAGCTCTTTGAAGCCAGAATGCAATGACCAGAGGACAGGGACCTCGCTCTTCTGTATCTGGACACCCGGTGGGAGGAAGCTTCGGGGCTCGAGTGTTCTGTGTGGTAGAGGCAAAGTTGTGGTCTTCCTGAACCTGTTCCTTTCTCTGTCCCCTCCCTTAAGTGTTGCTTATGGGATTGCCGTTAAGTCCACTTGATGGCAGATGATTTAAGATGCTTTATGCAAGAGTGAAGACTTGGAAATGAATGGGAAGGCATTGACCTGTGGAGGGGAGAGCAGCGATCTGACACACTGTGCAGTAGAAGCGCACCTGTCTGTCTCTAGATCCTCCTGGGCATCTAATCCCTGGACATACCTGGCCTTTGCAGGCAATTCCAGGTCCAGGCCTGCAAGATGGCCTTCACCCAGGACAGGACGGCCTTGGGTCTGGGAGCTTGGGATTCTTTCCCCAGTTTGTCCCAGTCTAACCCTACCAATCTCATCTAGCTCCACCTTTGATGGTCAAGGTAGAGCACCAAATGGGGCCCCCTGAACAGGCTGTATTTCCCTCCCTTGGGTAGTGCTGAATGGTACCTTGCCAGGCAGGGCCAGCTAGCTGCTCTTCCCATGGATCAGATCTAGTCCATACATAAGACTCCTTTGGGAGAAAGGTGGATGTTGTTGGGTGTTTCTTGTTATACCAGCCAGTCCTCTGGTGGCTACTGCCCTGACCTGTGAGGAACTATGGCCTTCTTGTTACTGTGGCTTGAGGGATAACCTACCTTCAAGCTCCTGGCTTGCTGTTTGAAATTGCCCCATCCTTGCTGCACACAATACTCTGATAGAAGGAAGATCTAGAATAGCGCTGTCCAACAAATATAATGTGAACCATGTATATAACTTAAGACTTGTAGTCTCAGTAAAAAGAACAGGTGAAATTAACTTTAATATGTTTTACTTAACCTAATATATGCAAAATAATCATTTTTACATGTAATCAGTATTAAAAATTTAGATATTTTACATTATTTTTGTTTTCAAAATCCAGTATGTGGAGAGCACCTCATTTCAGACGTTTCATGTGCTCAGTAATCACATTTGTTTGTGGCTACCATATTGGATAGTATAGGCCTGGGAGGAATGGCAGAATTTATGTTGTAATGTGATACTACTTGTTGTAAGATTAGTGTTTAGTTAGTTCTGCAAATCTTTCTTGGCCTGGCACTGTGTCCCAGGGAAACAGGTCATTTGGCACTTTCTTGGTCTGTCTCTGCACTTGGGGTTCAGTCTGTGGTCTCAGTGTGTGTATGGTAGAGAAGTTGTTCTGAGTGGAGTGTCAGGAGCTGCTGACAGGGGAGGGGAGCCTGTCTAGTGTGGAAGTGCAGGCTCTGGCTGCCTTTAGCTGCTCTCATAAGTTGGTCATTCTCTTGATCCAAAGATATTCCTTGTCCATTTCCTCAGGGGAGGAGGATGTATGTAAGTGTAGTGACCCTTAGTCCTTAGATTCATTGTAGTTGTAGCTGCTAAGGACATGGACCATAGAGTCATGGACTGTCAGTGCCCCTCCTCAGGGAGGGGGTATCCTCTGCTACCTGTCCTTGGTACCTGCTACTTTGCTGGGTACTCCAGGCTATGCCCTGGTTGACTGGCCAACTACCTATTGGGAAAGTAGGCACCCTCCGCAGCCCTCAGAGGCCTCTGAAAGGCAGATGATATGAGAACCTTGCCCATCCTCCTCTCATCATCCTGCAGCTTGGTGAAGGCATATGAATCCAGAACTCCATGGCCTCCCACAACTTGGGTGGGCCTCTGTGTATGCAAAATTCCCAAATAAGCTCCACACCTCCCTTGGTACATCACCTACCAAACTTCCTTTACAGGGAGCCCAGCAAAGAGTCCCCATCCTATACTCTGGTTCTTCTTTGTGTCATGGGCCCCTCTGAGAATATGGTTAAAGCTGTGGACTATTTCCCCAGGAAAATACAAATAAGCATGCACACCGTGTGTGCACACTCATTGGTTTGCACTGATAGTAGAGACTTGTTGCCTCCTGGGTCGGACTCCTTGAAGTCCTGACCACCCGACACAAACCCATCATACCACTTCTAAGGGACAGTTTTACTGTCCTGGGGAGGTGCACTGAGCTTGTTTCCATCTTTCTTGTTCCTTACCCTGTTTTGGCCACTTCCTTGCTTTTGCCTTTTGTAATTCTGCCCAGTGTTCAAATTCCAGCCCTGGTCTCTTTCTCCTCCAGGAATCTGCCTTCTGAGGTCTTCCATATCTGAGTGCCTTTGCATTCAGTCCCCTGCTTGGGAGCTCAGGGCAGTGCAAGGGGAACCAGGGGGTCTCAGGTCAGGAGTTTAGATCTGCTCACAGATACTAGCTTGTTACTACAGACTGGGATCTGGGGAAGAGCAAGGAGGAGCTCTAGATAGTACTTTTAAAGATGACAATGGATAGGTGGCCCAAAGGTAGGGTCCTTGTGGGTATGCCTCACTCTAGAACAATTTCTCAACCTCAGTGCTGTTGACATTTTAGACCAGATAATTTGTGTGAGTGTGTGTACATGTGCATGCAACTTTGTGCACACATGTAGGAATACCCACAGCTGTGTGTGTGGAGAAAGCTGTCCTGTGCATTGGAAGATGATTAACAGCATCCCCGGCCTCTACCCACTAATTTCAGTAGCACCTCTCCAGTGTCACAACTAAAAATGTGTCTAAAAATTGCCGTATGTGCCTGGGGAAGAGCAACAAAAATCATCTGATTTAACTTGAGAATCATTGATCTAGAATGTTCTCTTTTAAAGGAACATTCTATCACATTAATGGTAGGAAGTGAGTTTTTCCTCAAATGCCTAGGAAATTCCTGATTTGCTAAAGCTGCTCAGTGTGTCAGTTTGTCTTGAAATTCATGGTTCCAGAGTACTGCTTGCTACGGAGAATCCTGGCGTCCTTGAGTTTTCCCAGAAGTGGTTCGGGTTTCAGGGAGGCTGTGGTTGTGGGTGGCCAGCCAGCCTGCCTGTCCGCACCAGCCCAGCCCACGCGCCTCTCACTGCAGCCTTAAGGTTTACTCTCATGCGTCTCCCTCCTACATGCACAGAATGTCAGGAAGTGCCTGTTGCTGGGGACTCTCAGCCTACCCAGCACCCCCTCTCTGCTCACCTGGGAGCTGCTCGAGCTGAGGCTGCTTGTGCCTGCCAAAAGGACCTCTGGGGGTTGTAGGAGGACGCGGGCATGCCCGTCCCCCCAAGCAGGCCTGCCGGGTGGCACTCTGAGGAGCTGCAGCTGCTGTGGGCCTGGAGCTCTGAGACTGAAGCCGGGGACACCAGGGCAGCTGGGCAGCCTCTCCCCAGAGGTATGGGTGAAATCTCTTCTAAGGGTGCAGTGGCCAGATTGGAATTGAAGGGAAGGGCCAGACTTCCTCTTCTGGACCCGGGGAGATGTGGTGGGAAGAACGATGGAAGCATTTGGTTTCTACAGAGGTGTGTTTGTTGGGCTTGGGTTTGGCAGGCAGCAGCCCCCTGTGGCCTTCCCCATGTTTGTTTTCTACTCCTTCTTTGCCTACTTTGAGCTCAGCTAGCCAGAGCTTTCTGGGAGGTTCCTCCTCCCTGATCTTGAACTCAGTGGGATACAGCTTGCTACACTGGGAACTGATGGAGATTGGGCTTGTGCAGTGGGGAAGAAAGAAGCATCCTTAAGAACTTCAGTTTCCAAATGCTCCACATCACTGATGTGTTCTTTTAAAAGGATTTCTTGCTGGAGTACAGTCTTCCTATTTCAATTCCTTTTAGAGTTAAGTAGTTAGTGTAACATTTTTCCTGAACAGGGGACTTAGTTACCTCCTCAGGATTCTTTGTCTTCTTTCCTTTCCCTCCTGTTCTATGGCCACTTCTTTGTTCCAAAATAGATACCCACTTTCTTGTTTTTGGCCTCATTTTTGGTCTCTTGTTCTTTACCAGACCTGCCGGCCTTTCCCAGCCCCAAAGGGTTCCTGTTCCTTGTGGTCCTGATGGTACTACTTGATGCCCAGGTTGGAGCCTATGCTTGTTGGCTGGGGATGGGGGTGTGAAGGAGATTCTGCTGACTTCTTTGAGTCTTTGTTTTTTAAATTTGTGGTTGGTATCTCTGTCTGAGACAATGGTGGGTATTGGAAATCAATGGATAATGTACGCTGGTGTTATTTGGAGAGAGAGTCAACCATGTTTCCTCTGGCTTAGGACCAATAATGGTTTCCTGCATTTTGACAGCCCCATGCTTTGCTCTGGTTATTCTAATCTCACTGTATACATACATGTGCCTTTTTCAGGCCATCTTGGGGATTAGCAACCCCAGCTGTGTGTTTTCATTCATGGACATGTGGTCTCTGGAGGTGGGTATTGGAAAGGAAGCCTGCTCACTGGGCAGATGTGTGGTCCTCCTCCTGGGAGGAAAGTCTCTAGAGGGGCCTGGCCTGCTGGGCTATAGGGCTGCTTCTCCTTAGTTTCTGGGTTGAAGCTGAGGTGTTTTGCGAGACAAACTTATGCTCCTGTTTGCGAACGTTCTTCTGCCGACTATTTCAGTTCCACTCTGACAACTAAGGAGGCTAAAATTAGTTCTGGGGAAGGAAAAGGAAGACTGGTTGGAAACCCAAGCTCTTGGCTAGGGGATGGAGAAGCTTGCTTCCCTGGGTTTGTGGCTGAGCATTTCAGAGGATGTGACTATACCAGCTGTTGTCTGTCTGTCTGTGGAGTGGGAGGGGCCCTCGTTTGCCTCCCAGACCTGAACCAATTAAAGAGGAAGCTGACTTGGAAGCTGGCTTTCTTCAGTGTTGATGCCAGGATTTTTTTCCTTCTGGCTTGTGCAGTAGTGCACAATGTTTTCAGGTATGAGGACAATACCTTTTAATGTCAAGTGTCATTGACAACCCCCTCCCTTGTGATTATTATCTGTCCATTGATTCAGAAAGCATGCATGAGTTCTCAGAGCACTAGGCTGGAAGCCATGGGGCAGGAAACTTACTTTATATACTTCTTGAGAATTTCCTTCTCAAGTTTTGACATTCCCTTCAGGTGCTCACAATAGAGAGGCCCTTATAAGTTGAGCAGACCCAGGGAGATAGTCTTGGAGCTGCTGGCTTGGGCTGTTGTTGTTATGTGCTGTTGAGTCAGACCTGACTCATAGCGACCCCTCCTTGGGTTTCCAAGGCAGTATCACTACGGAAGTAGATTGCCCAACCTTCCTTCCGAGTAGTGGCTGGTGGGTTTGAACTGCCAGCCTTCTGGTTAGCAGTCAAGTGCCTTAGGCACTATGCTACCAGAGCTCCTGAGGGGTGGATTGGAGATGAGCTCTCATAAAGAGGTCCCAGCTTCCTTTTGCACTGAGCACATAAGGGGATCAGAGTTCATCTGCTCTGGGGCTTAGAAAATAGAGGAGCAGAATGGTTTAGAGAGGTAAATCCTGGTTTTCCTTCCTACTTTTCTAGTGTTTTCTGTGAACCGTCTTCCATAGGGTGGGTCCTGCAGGGCCACGCAGAAGGAGAGCCATGCAAGATGGTCTTTTTTGTATTGAAAACCTGTACCCATACCACTCCTCACCCAGGGATCTCCTAGGCTAGCCAACTTTTAGGGTATGGTTGGGGGAGTCAGAAGTCATTATGGCTGTAACTTCTTTTTCTGTTTAAAAGTTTATTAATTTTTAGTTTCACAATCACTATACATACATGCAGTTGCAAACATTCAGATGCTATAGATAAACCAGGGTCTCATTTACCTCCCCTGCCCCTGATTTGAGCCCCCCACCAGAGGTGAGCCTTCTCAGGGCGGTATATATCTATGGTGGGTAGATAGAACATTTTACTTGTGTGTATCTATATAAATACCTTTAGAAATACAGGAGAGCTTTTTTTTTTTTTTTTTTTGGGGGGGGGGTCTCCATCTAAAATGATATTGCTCTTTTTCAAACATGTAATCAAAATATAAAATACATACAGAACAATGGGATTATCATAAGTGACAGTTCAGTGAGTTTTTACAAACTGAATACACACACCCTTGTATCAGCATCCAGATCAAGAATCTGAAATTTACCAGCTCTGTCATGGCTCCTTTCCAGTCACTGGATCTGTGGAACTGTTCCTAGTACAAATCATGTCCCATTCAACATTCCCAGATTATACAGATGATGTGTAAGGTCTGAAACAATACAGCTGGTTGAAAATGAATTGTTTCCCTTCTTCATTACATTTTGGACCTGAACATTACTTTTTTCAGTGCTTTGCCTGGAATCTGTTCTCTTGCTTATTAACACATTCCATGGGCAAACTTACCTATACTGGTTGTCTCAATATTCGTGTATGTGTAGTTGTGCCCCTGCCTTTGTTCATATACTGTTGCTGTTGAGTCAGTTCCAACTCATAGAAACCCCTTGTGTTAAAGTCAAGAAATAATGTCAAAAAATGAGTAAAAGTAGATGTCGAGACCTTATCTTCTGATAATCAAGACCATACTTCCTTCCTTTTTTGTTTTTGTTTTTAGTTGTGATTTGGGTGAAAGTTTACAGAGCAATTCACTTTCCATACAGCAGCTCACATATACTTTGTCTCATGGCATTGACTACAATTTACCCCAATGCAACAGCTCCCCTTCCACTTCCTCCCCTTAGTTACCTCTTCCCTTTGTTCATCCCTCCAGGTACTCCTCCCTCTGAGCTGTCTCCCTATGTATACATAGCCCTTCTGTTCTCCTGTAATTGTTCTCTCCAAGGAGTCTATCTACTGCTTAGTGTAAATGTTCACCTCATATGCCTCTCTTTTGTTTGGCTGGAAGCCACAGGTGTCGGTTCAATTCCAGAGATGAAAGGCAGCTAGGGGCCATAGTCTCAGTGGTTCCATCAGGCTCTATCAGACCAGCAAACCTGGTCCCCCCCTTTTTTTTTCCACCCAAATGATTTTGAGTTTTGTTCCACAGTGTTCTCCCTCTCTATCCAGGATCCCCCTCTGACTGGTTGACAGTGGTAGCCAAGCACCATCTAGTTCTTCTGGTCTCCTAGTTGTACAGGCTAAGGATCACATGGTGTACCAGTTGCTTGGACTAATTGTTTCCGTGAATCTTTGGTTTTCTTCATTCTTTGTTGTGGAAGAGAGAGACCCATTGTTGCATCTAAATGGCCACTTGAAGATTTTAAGATCCCAGTCACTGCTCGCCGAAGTAGGATGTGGAAGTGTTTAGTGTAGTATGTTATGCCAATTGAGCTCGATGTCCCCTGTGACTATGAGGACCATCCTTCCTTTTGAAAGCAGTGGAAAGCTGAACAAAATATAAAAATATGTATCTTATTGAGACATTTTGGTGAAGATACTGAACAGCTAAGATAATGAAGACCTATTAAACCAGGATCTGGGTGGGGACAGAGGCTCAGGCTGGTGATTCTAATATTTGAGTCTGTTTTCAGTCATTTCATAGGGGCAACTGAGTGGCTAAGCATAGTTTTTTGGTTGACTTGTGAGACTAGAAAGTCAGGAAATGGAGTTGTAAGGAGTGGGTAGATACAGCAAACTCTTTTTGAGGTTGTGACCCAAAAAAGCTTTACTGTAGGGGTGAGGGAGATCCAGGAAGTAGGCAAACCCTAAAGTTAGATTAAGATGTTATGAGATTAATAGTACCCTTAGTTCCTTGCCAGAAATACATATAAATCCTATCTGGGAAAATAGAATATCATCCTAGGTTTCAAATTAATTTTATAAAAATCTTGCAAATATAATGACTGGCTGACGATTTTTTAAAAATAGGTAGCAGAAACATCATAATCGAAGCAGACCTGTATGAGCTCTAGGTTAAAATTATCATACATACATTTAAAATTTGCATTGTTCACTATGGTCAAGTAAATGAACGGGTGGAAATTTCAACAGAGAAGTGGCAGCTATAAGCAACCAAATGAAAAATCTGTTACAGAACTGATCTATACAATAACAAACATTTAAAAGGCAATGAATGATGATATCAGGAGATTAGATACAACTAAAGTGAGAATTAGTGATTTGGAATATAGATTAGATGAAAATCTACAGACCAAAGCGTGGAGAAACAAAAAGATGGAAGATACAGGGGAAGAAAAGACACATACAGGATGAAGTAAGAAGACCTAAGATCCATATAATCAGAGCCACAGAAAGAAAGGAGAGAAAATGAGGCAGAAGAGGTAATTGCTGAGACCTTTCTAAAACTAATAAAAGACATCAAGCCACAGATTCAGAAGATCCTGTGAACCAGGTAACATGATAAATAAAAAATCCACACCTATTCCCATCACAGGGAGCTCTGGTGGCATAGTGTCTAAGGCGTGTGACTGTTAACCAGAAGGCTGGCAGTTCAAACCCACCAATCACTCCTCGGAGGGAAGATTGGGCAATCTACTTCCGTACAGATACCGCCTTGGAAACCCAAGAAGGGGTCTCTGTGAGTCGAATCGACTTGACTGCAGTGAGTTTGGTTTCTTTGGTTTTTCCAGTCACAGTCAAACTTCTGAAAACCAAAGGCAGAGAATCTTAAAAGTAGTCATTGCCATCGAAGCAGCAACAGTTCTACTGACAGCTAACTTCTCAACAAGACAATGGAAGCCAGCAGACAATAAACAATACCTTTAAGTTCTGAAAGAAATAATTTTCAACCTAAAATTTTATATCAAGTGAAACTGTTCTTTAAGAATGAAGATGTCAGGTAAATTGGGTGTTCTTTAGGCATAAGGAAAGTGATCGAGATTAGAGGGCAAGGATACAGGAAGTAATGAAGAGCATTGAAAATGGTGCATATTCAGGCATTTATTGTGTGAAGGAATAATAATGTCTTTTTGAGTTTGAAATATATACAGAAAATGCATGACAATGATGTATATGGGAGTGGAGTAAAAATTAAGTTAGTGTCTAGGAAGAAAGTAAAACTACCAATTAATGTTAACTTTCATTAAGTCAGGAGGGCATGCTGTTATATCTAGGATAACCACTAAAGGATAGAAGGGTTAATAAGTTTCAGGGTGATAAAAAGGACAAATGAAATAATGGAAAGTCTTCAAATCAAAAGGAAGGCAATAAAGGAGAGAGAAAGGGACATAGAACAGGAGAAATAGGTATCATTTAATAAGAACTTTAAATCTTGAAAAAAACCCAAAAAACTCACTGCCATTGAATTGATCCCAACTCATAGTGATCCTCTTTGGGTTTCTGAGGTGGTAAATCTTTATGGAAGTAGATTGCCCCATCTTCCACGAAGTGGCTAGTGGGTTTGAACTGCCAACCTTCTGGTTAGCAGTCAAATGCATTAGGCACTATGCCATCAGAGCTCATTAATCTGAAATATATCAGCTATTAAATGTAAATGGGGTAAACATGGCACACATAAACTACAGTATAATTCATAATGGCACATATAGACTAATAATCTCAAGATTATGTACATTCTTTTCAAATACACAGAGAACATTGATAAAAATTGTATCTTGGGCTGTAAAGCAAATTTCAACAAATTCAAATAATTGAAATAATATAGTATGTGTTCTCTTTCCACAGATTGAGCTAGATATCAAATATGAATGGACAAGAAAATCATGACATTTTTAGAAAGTAATACAGAATAGGAGAAATAAAAAGAAAAATCCAGAACTATATGATAATGAGAATATGATATCCAAAATTTGTGGAATATCTCTCTTAGGCAGGGTTCTCTAGAGAAGCAGATCCAGTTAGGTGTATATGGGGGTGGGTATGTGTATGTGTCAATATGTAGAGAGAGACGGACACAGGGAAGGAGAAAAACTTACCTCGAGGAAACAGGTCACTCAGTTGTAGAAGCTGGCAAGTCGCAAATCCATAGGTCAGATGTCAGGCTGGAGACTTCTAACTCACGTAGTTGCAGAGGCTGACAAATCTAGGATTGGCAGGCAGTACAGCAAGCTTCTGGTTTTGCAGACTGATGAATCTAAGATCAGCAGGTAACGTGGCAAGCCCTTGGCTCACAGGCTGAGAAGGCAAAAATCCCAAAATCAGCAGGCAATACTACAGGCCATTGATTCAAGTCCAGATGATAATGAGCCAGATGCAGAATCCACAATGAACAAAAAGCTAGAGAGCTTTTCCATATATATTAGAAGCAGACAGGCCACATCCTGAAGGAAACTCCCTTTCAACTGATTGGCTGCTCATAGCACATCTCACCATAGAAGTGATTGCATTATGTCAGATCTCATCTTGGGGGGTGACTACATCATAACTGTTAAACCACTGAGAATCATGGCCCAGCCAAGTTGACACCCAACTTTTACAGCCTCAAAAGCGGTACTTAGAGGGAAATGTATGGCTTTAAATGATTAGAAAAGAAGAAAGTAAATTAGTTTTCTGGGTTTCCATCTCAAGAAGTTAGAAAAATATGTGAAAATTAAATCCAAAGTAAGTAGGAAGGAAAAAAAAATAGAAAGCAGCAATAAATAGACACCAATGAGTAAGTTAACAAAGTGAAAAGTTGGTTCTTTAGAAAGATTAGTAACACTGATCATCCCCTAGCAAAAGTGACGAAAGGGCAGCGTGCAGGGGGTAGAAAACACAGGTGACCAATATCAGGGGTGAAAGAAATATCATCACAGACCATACTGAAATCAAAAGCATATTTAAGGGAATATTATCAAATTATGCCAATAAATTTCATCCCTCAATAAATGAAGTGGACAAATTCTTTAAAAAATAGGATACTCAAAATGTCTGGCACAAAATCTGAGTAGTACTATTTCTATAAAAGACATGGGATTTGTCATTAAATAACTTTCTCACAAAGAAAATTCTAGGTCCAGATGGCTTCATTCATGAATTCTGTTAAACATTTAAGGGAGAAATGATAGCACTCTTAACACAAACTCTGAGAAACTAGGAGAGGATAACACTTTCCCACCTGTTTTATGTTCCACCCAGTTTATCCATGGTACTAAAATCTGAGAAAAACTTTATAGGAAAAGAAAATTGCAAGCTAATAAATATCCTCATGAACGTAAAATGCAAAAGTGCTTAATGAAACATTCACAGGTAGAACCCAGCAATATATAAAAAATGATAAAAGGTTACGACCAAGTGAGTTTATTCCTGAAATGCATGGTTCATATAGAAATTGAAAAATCAATTTTTGTAATTGTTCATGTTAAAAGAATGTAGGAGGAAAAGCTATATGATTATCTTAGTAGATGCAGAAAAAGTATTTAACATTTAATTTTTACTTAATCCTCAGCATAAAACAGAAACATAAAGGACCAAGAAGAGCCAAGACAGTCTTGAAGAAAAAGGACAAGGTGCCTCCTGCTGGATTTCAGGATTCATTGTAGAGTTGTAGTAATTAAGGTGGTAAGCTTTTGGTACAAAGATAGCTAAATAGACAGTGAACTAGAATAGAAAGTCTAGAAATACATGCATGGATGTACGGATGCTTAATCTAAGACTAAGGATACACAACACAATTTGGGAGAGAAAGAAATACCAAATCATTTCAGTACTTTTTTTTAAATTATGATTTGGATGAAACCAGAGCAAACTGGTTTTCCATTCAACAATTCATACAAATTTTGTTTTGTGATATTGATTGCATCCCTAAAATGTAATACCACTCTTTCCACTTCCTCTCTGTGTTTACAGCTTCCACTAGCCCTTCTTTCCTATCATTTCCTGCCTTTTGAGCTTTATTCCTGGGCACATGCTGCCTTTTGATCTTGTGTGGTTGATCTGAGGAGTGTGTATCTATCTCCTTGGTATTATTATTCACCTCATACTCTGTCTCTTGGCTGAAAATTGAGTCATGGAGATTAATTCAGTTCCAGGCTTGAAGGGTGTCTAAGGACCATAGTCTTAGGGGTTCCACCAGTCTGTATCAAACCAGTAAGCCTGGTCTTTTTTATGACTTTGAGTTTTGCTCCACATTTCTCCCCCACTCTATTTAGGACCTCCTATTGTGATTCCTTTCAGAGTGGTCAGCAGTGATAGCCAGTCACCATCTAGTTCTGCTGGTCTCAAAGTAGTGGAGGCTGGGGTTTCAGTGGTCCATTAGTCCTTTGGACTAATTGTTTCCTTGCATCTTTGATTTTTTTTTTTTTTTTTTAAACTCTTCTTTGCTCTGAACAGGGAAAGACCAGTAGTTGCACCTTAGATGGCCACTCCAAGCTTTTAAGACCCCGTTCGCTACTCACCAAGTAGGTTGTAGACTATTGCCTTTGTGGGCTGTGTTATGCCACTTGACCTTGATGTCCTCAGAGACATTTGTACTTTTTGAAGTGGTATTTCAAGGTATGAGAAATTGTTTCAAAATTGGGAAGCAGCCATAACTAATGGGACTTCATCAGGGAATGAGTTACCCATTTTGGTGTCTGAGGAACCCTAGTGCTATAGTGGCTAAAGCACTCAATTGCCAACCAAAAGGAGAAAGAAGTGGCACTCTGCTTCTGTAAAGATTTACAGCCTTGGAAACCCTATGGGACAGTTCTGCTCTGTCCTATAGGGTTGCTATAAGTTGGAGTCCACTCATTGGCTGTGGGTTTGGTTTTTGGTGTCTCAATGTTGTGAAATTACGTGTTAATATAACTTCTCCAGCTTATATTGGCATCGTACACATATTTCTGTTGGTTTACTTTCAACCCATCTTGGTGAATTTTAAATCTCGGGATATTTTTCAGTTTTAGAATTTCCATTTGTTTTTTTCATCAATTCTGTTTCTCTGCTGAGATTTCCTATCAGTTCATTCAGTAGAGCATATTTTCCTTTACTTCCTTACTTCTGATAAAAAAATAAATCCACTGCTATTGAGTCAATTCTGACTTACAACGACCCTATAGGACAGAATAGAACTGTCCCATTGGGTTTCCAAGGCAGTAAATCTTTACGGAAGCAGACTGCCTCATCTTTCTCCCACAGAATGGCTGGTGGGTTTGAACTGCCCACCTTTTGGTTAGCAGCTGAGTACTTTTAACAGTGTGCCACCAGAGTGCCTTACACTTTTGATAGCTACTTTAAAATCTTCACTATTCCAGCACTTCAGCATCTGTTGATCTCAGGATTAGGTTCTATTGATTGTACTTTCTCTTTAATATGGGACACATTTGCCTATTTTTCATGTGATACTGGACTGTATCTGAACATAGCAAATGATAGTTGTAGAGAACCTGGATTCTGTTAAATGTCTTGCCAAAACATTGATTTTTAGTAAGTAGTTATATTGGCTGAATTAAGCTATCTCCTTTGTGGTAGGCAGCTGCTGAAGTGTCTGTTCAGTTTTTTTTTTTTTTTTTTTTTTAGCCTTATTTAGTTGCTTAGAATTTATTCTGTGCCTATGTAGTCCAAGGGTCAACCAGAGATTTGAAGAGAGTTTTTATGTTTTTTTTTTTTTTTTTTAGCCTTATTTAGTTGCTTAGAATTTATTCTGTGCCTATGTAGTCCAAGGGTCAACCAAAGATTTGAAGAGAGTTTTTATGCAGAATGTGGGTCTTGTCCTGGACTAGCTGTCACCCTGGGTCTCCCTTGCTCCTCATTCTGAGATTCCTTTCACATACCACCTTTGATGAATCTTTGGGTTTTTGTGTCCTGTATTTTCCTCTTTTTTTCATTTATTTCCTCATTTTGTTGGCGCACTCCCTCTAGTAGCTTTTTAAAAAGGATAAATAGGAGATACACTTGTGGGGTCTTGCTTGTCTCTCCTTTGCCTTAATGTTTCGCTGATAGCTGAGTATAGGCTTCTAAATAGCATTTTTTTTTTCTTCCAAATTGCAAAGCACTGTCCCTTTTGTATTCTACCTTCTAACTATTGGCTGCTGGGAGTTCAAAGCCATTCTGATTCCTAATCCTTTGTAGGTAATTTTTCTCTCTTACTGGACATTCAGAACATTCCCTGTCTCCACTGTTCTGAAATTTCACAGTGATAGGCCTTTGGTGGGAGGATCCATTTTCATTCACTGTGCTGGTTTTTCATTTCTTCCATTTTTTTTTTCCCCTGGAAATCCTTTTGTTTAGGTATTGGACTTCTTGGGTTAGACCTCCTTCTTTTCATCTCTCATTTTCTATATCTTTGTATGTTTTCTTTACTTTCTGGGAATTTTTTTCACTTTTTCTTCTGACTCTTCTGTTAATTTTCATTTCTGACATCGTGTTTTTTTATTTCTGAGAGCTCTTTTCTTCTCTGGTTTTTCAACAGTGCCATTCTATTCCTTCTACATGGGTATATTGCCTTTTTTCTCCCTGAGAGTATGGTTTGTTTTTGAAGTTTTCTTCTCTCTGCATAACCTCTGTTTTTTCCTTTCTACCTGGTTTTGTCTGTTTTTTTTAGGTAAGTTACTTTCATTGGCCTGTTCATATTTAAGGATGGACCTGAAAACTAATGAAAGCTCTGAGCCTATGAATGGGACTGGTTGACTGTGGGCTTCACTGTAGGGTGATCTACTTGGGCTCTTTTTGGAGCTAGTTGCATTCCTCAGACAAGTATCTTCTGCTTCTGCCTGAAGGATATAGGCCTGACTGCTGATATCTTAAAAGCCACATAGGGGAAAGAGAGCTATGGGGTTTCTGTGTTTGGTATATTATTCTGAATTCCTCCTCCTTTATTGTGGTATCCGTGCCCTCACACTTGCCTTACTTTTTTCTCTGTCCAGTGACCCCCTATTTTTTGCCTCTAGAAAATAACCATCCAGCCTCTGCTGGCTTAGGGTAGAGGCAGCCTTCTACCATGGTTAATGGTGAAGGATCTTGGAGTCTGACTCCTTCTTAGCACCAGCCTTTCTATCTTAAACTTATCTCTACCCCATTCTTGTTTTTCTTTTCTTTTCTTTTTTTTTTTTTTGTGATTTGGGTGAAAATTTACAGAGCAAATTCACTTTC
>NW_006921729.1:3535515-3537719 GCF_000298275.1 Orycteropus afer afer
ATCTCCTACGTAGATCCCCTTCCAAGTGGTTGACAGTGGTAGCCGGGCACCATCTAGTTCTTCTGGTCTCATAGTCATATAGGCTGCAGATCGGATGGTGTACCAGTCGCTAGGACTAATTGTTTCCATGAATTTTTGTTTTTCTTCATTCTTCTTTGCTCTGGACAAGGAGAGACCCATCATTGCACCTAGATGGCAGCTTGCAAGCTTTTATCTACCCTATTCTTACAGAGATAGCTGGTGCCACAAATTCCTGAGTTTTGGAGGGTTCTGTGGTATAAAACATGTTGCTTCTTAGGTGTCTCCACCACTAACTTAACATAAATGGTAACTTCTGTATCTGCTTTCTAGTTTTATTCCTGTGGTTTTTGCTCTTCTATTTGTCCTTCTGGTTTTATGCCTTAAAAATAATTTATTTTCCATAGTTTTAATGGGATTACAGGTACAAGCAAAAGTAAAGTAAATGTTTGTGTATAGTTACTGACTTTACCTGGATGCTCTCTTTCCAGTGTTCTTTAGAAATGATAGAGCCTAGAAAAAGGCAAGTGTTTCAGAGAATGGCCCTGGGTGCATACCTTGTTCTGTGGAGAGGATGGTGCCAAGGACATGTTTACAGAGTCCAAGCTGGAAGTGATTTGAGGTGATCTGGCCTGATTCCTTGTGTTCCTAGGCTGGGTTTCTGAAGGCAGAAGGAGCTCCTATCACCATTGTGAAGGGCTCTTGGATTTCCATTTCTGACGATTATGGTGAATAAGACAGCTGAAAAACTTTTCATACAAAACACATAGAAATGATGGAAAAAATGTAACAAATAAATGCCTTTCTTAAATGCATATGCTTAGCTGAATGTAAGAAATAAGAAAGTAAAAGGGAAAAGCCAAGGATGTTGGAAACTAGAGCTATAAGCCTCCAGTGGCTGAAATTGGGAATGCCTAGGTGGGGGTGGGGGAGGGGACTTTGCCTATCTCCATAATTCTGAGAGTTGGGTTTTAGTATAGGAGTGGAGGACAGGAGAAACTGAAGCTGTCTCAGGTGATAGGACTTCCACAGGATCATACCATCAGTGAAAGTATGGACTAGAAAAAATGTCTTCCTGCTGACAGAGGGAATAGATAATGAAATTGTCACAGCCTAGGCTGTTGGTAGGGAGCTCTGGTGCCTTAGTACCTAAGGCATTTGACTGCTAACCTTCTGGTTAGCAGTTCAAACCCATCAGCCACTTTGTGGAAAGAAGACTGGGCACTCTCTTTCTGTAAAGATTTACTGTCTTGGAAACCCAAAGGGGATTGCTATGAGTCGGACTCAACTTGATGGCAATGAGTTTGTTTTGGTTTAGTAGGCTGTCGGTGGGGTGAAGGGAGCCTCCCCTGATAATTTTTAACTATATGTGTCTACCAAAGTTTATAATATTTGCATTCTCTGGCAGCCTTCAAGCTGAAAAATTAAAGTTTCAGATTGGTAATGCCCTAAGGATTAATTTGCTTCCTCAAACTTGATGTTATAGGATTACTACAAATAAAACCCCACTGAACATAACTCAGTATCCACAATTCCAAAACATATGAAGAAACAAGCTACCATGACTGTAAGTCATCAGAAATAACAAATGGCAGAACTAGACATGGAGGAAGTTAACTTACAGAATTATAAGCTAAGAATTTGGAAGTACAAGAGAGAATAGAAGCATAAAATTGACCGAAACATTATTATTATTATTTAAAAAACTGCTAGAAATTAAAAAATGAATTTATAAAGTAAATAGACGTGCTAAACAGCAGGTTAGACACAGCTAAAGAGAGAATTCATGAGTTGGTAGTGAGACTGTAAGAAATTATGGTGCTTAGATACAGATTAGAAAGTACAAAAGAGGAGAGCTCTGGGACTGGACTGTATGGGAATATTTAATTTATTTGAAACAGAAATTTCAGAATCAGAGTAGGAAAATGCGATAGTCAAAGTGATGATAGCTGAGAAATATTCAGAATTAGTAAAAGACATGAATCATCAGATTCTAAAAGCATAGTGAATTTCAAGCAGTTAATAAATTTAAATGTATTCTTAGACACCTACCTTATAGGAAAACTGCAAACAGAAAATCTAAGAAAGCATCCAGAGGGAAAAGGCAGTGTGTCTACCAAGTTAACTAATAGAAAATTTTTTCTACAATAGCAGGAGCCAGGAAACCTTGGAATAAAATTATATAT
>NW_006921729.1:3537944-3542745 GCF_000298275.1 Orycteropus afer afer
TATATATGCAGAGATAAAATAACCCAACATGTAAATTTTATGTTTATATAAACTGTCATTCAGGAAGAAGGACAAAATAACATTTTTGGGTAAGCAAACAAAGGATCTACCAACAGATCCTTACTGAAGAAGGGTGTTCTTTAGGAAGGAGGACAGTGGTGCCAGAAGGCAGGACTGAGATGTAGGAGGGATGAGTGAGCTTAATGGACAAATTCCAAATCCTGACTGTATAAAACACAAATAATACCTGCCTTGGAGGAGGCTAAGAAGAACTACAACATCATCTTGAATACTGAATAAATGCAAACCCACTGCTATAGAGTCAATTCTGGCTCGTAGTGACCCTATAAAAACAAAACTCACTGCCATTGAGTCAGTTTCGACTTGTAGCGACTCTCTTTGTGTTTCCGAGGTGGTAAATCTTTATGGAAATAGATTGCCTGGTCTTCCTTCTGCAGAGTGGCTGGTGGGTTTGAACCGCCAGCCTTCTGATTAGCAGTCAAATGGCTGAGGCACTACGCCACCAGAGCTCCTTATAGTGACCCTATAGGACAGAGTAAACCTGCCGTTATCTTTCCAAGGCTGCAAATCTTTATGGAAGCAGACTGCCACATCTTTTTCCCATGGAGCGGCTGGTGGGTTTGAACTGCCAACCTTTCAGTTAGCAGCTGAGTGTTTAACCACTAGGGCTCCTAGACTTGAATACAGATACTATATTAAGCTAATTAAATGCAAATTGGAAGGGATCACTGCATTTAAAACAGTTAAGTTCCTGTAAGGGACAGTGGTACGTTGATTAGCTTTAGACTTTTAACATGAGTGTACATGTTAAAACATAAAGTTAGCATATGAAAGAATAGAAATAGAGTATATAACTTCCAAGTCAGAAGAGGTTAATGTATGGAATTAAAAAAATAATAATCCAAAAGAAAGTAGCAGAAGGAAAAATCAAATTAATATCAGTAGCCATAAATGTGACAAGACTCAACTCTAGTCCAAAGACAGTGTTAGACTGAATTTTTTTTTGGGGGGGGAGGGGACACACAACTCAAAGACATTAGACACAGATTTAAAACCAAAGATGCAAAAAAGTAATTTGGGATAATATTAATCAGAAGAAATGTCATATAGCTATGTTGTAGTTGTTAGGTGCTGTTGAGTTGGTTCTGATTCATAGCAACCTTGTATACAACCCTGCCTGATCCTGTGCCATCCTCACAGTCATCATTATGTTTGAACCCATTGTTGCAGCCATTGTGTCAATCCATCTCATTGAGAGTCTTTCTCTATTTCACTTATCCTCTGTTTTACCAAGTAAAATATCCTTCTCCAGGGACTGGTCCTTCCTGATGACATGTTCAGAGTAAAGGAGATAAAGTTTCTTCATCCTCTTTTCTAAGGAGCATTTTGGCTTTACTTCTTCAAAGACAGATTTGTTCATTCTTCTGGCAATCTGTGTTATATTTAATCTTTACCAACAACATAATTCAAAAGGATCAATTCTTCATTGTTCTTCCTTATGCATTCTCCAGCATTTGCATGCATATGATCGATATTGAAAATACCGTGGTTTGGGTCAGGTGCACCGTAGTCTTCAAAGTGGTATATTTGCTTACTGACATTTTAAAGAAATCTTTCACAGCAGATTTCCCCAATACAGTACGTTGTTTGATTTCTTGACTGCTGCTTCCACGAGCATTGATTGTGGTTCCAAATACAATGAAATCCTTGACAACTTCAATATTTTCTCTGTTTATCATCATGTTGCTTAATCATCTAGTTATGAGGACTTTTGTTTTCTTTATGTTGAGATATAATCCATACTAACGTCTTTGATTTTCATCATCAGTAAGTGCTTCAAATCCTCTTCGCCTTCAGCAAACACGGTTGTGTCATCTGCATATCACAGGTTGTTAATGAGTCTTCCTCCAATCCTGATGTTACATTCTTCTTCATGTTATCCAGGTTCTTAGGTTATTTGCTCAGCATACTGGTTGAATAAGTACTGTGAAAGGATACAACCCTAATGCACACCTTTCCTGATTTTAAACCATGCAGTATCCCCTTGTTCCTTTCAATTGACTGCCTCTTTGTTTATGTACAGGTTCTGCATGAGCACAAGTAAGTGTAATGGAATTCCATTCTTTACAGTGTTATCCATAATTCTTTATCATCCATGTAGTCAAATGCCATTGTATAGTCAACAGAACATCAAGGTAAACATCTTTCTGGTATTCTGTGCTTTCAGCCAAGATCTTCCAGATGTCAGCAACGATATTCCTTGTTCTACATCCTTTTTTGATTTTTGGCAGTTCCCTGTTGATGTATTGCTTCAACAGTTTTTTAATTTTCTTCAGTAAAATTTTACTTGCCTGTTATACTAATAACACTATTCAATAATTTCTGGATTCTGTGATCACTTTTCTTTGGAATGGGAACAAATAGGGATTTCTTCCAGTCTGTTGACCAGGTATCTGTCTTCTTGACGTAAACAAGTGAGCACCTCCAGAGCTGCATCTGTTAGTTGAAACATTTCAAATGGTATTCTGTCAATTCCTGGAGCCTTGTTTTTCACCAGTGCCTTCAGTGCAGCTTGGACTTCTTCCTTCAATACCATCAGTTCTTGATCATATGCTACTTCCTGAAATAGTTGACTGTCAACCAGTTCTTTTTGGTACAGTGAGTGTGTGTATTTCTTCCACTTCTTTTGATACTTGCTGCGTTGTTCAGTATTTTGCCCATAGACTCCTTAAATATTGCAGTTCGAGGCTTGAATTTTTTCTTCAGTTCTCTCAGCTTGAGAAATGTCAGTGTTCTTCCCTTTTGATTTCCTAATTCCAGGTCTTTGCATGTTTCATTATAACACTTTGTCTTCTCTAGTCGCCCTTTGAAATCTCTGTTCCGCTCTATTGCTTCATCATTTTTTCTGTTTGCTTTAGCTACCCTGTGTTCAAGAGCAGGTTTCTTCTGACATCCATTTTGGTCTTTTTTTTCTTTCCTGTCTTTTAAATGAGCTTATGCATTCTTCATGTATGGTATTCTTGTTGTCATCTCACAACTCATCTGGTTTTCATTCTTAATGTTCAGTGCATCAAATCTTACCTGAGATGGACTCTAAATTCAGATGATATATACTCAAGATCATGCTGTGGCGCTTATGGACTTGTTTTTAGTTTTCTTCAGCTTCACTTGAACTTGCTTATGATAATTGATGGTCTGTTCCGCAGTGGCCCCTTGCCTTATTCTGACTGATGTTGAGCTTCTCCATCATCTCTTTCCACAGATGTACTTGATTTGATTCATGTGTATTCTATCCAGTGTGATCCTCTTCTGTTGTTGCTGTTTATGTTGTCGAAAAATTTGCAGTGGATAAGTCATTGGTCTTGCAAAATTCTACCATGTGATCTCTGGCCTCATTTATATCACCAAAGCCATATTTTACAACTGCTGATCCTTCTTTGTTTTTAACTTTAGCATTCCAATTACCAGTAGTAATACCAGTGCATCTTGATTGCTTGTTTGATCAATTTCAGACTGCAGAAGTTGGTAAAAAAAACTTTCATGTATTCATCTGTAGCATCTGTAGTTGGTGCATAAATTTGCATGACAGTCGTATTAACTGGTCTTCCTTGTAGGTGTATGGTTATTATCCTATCATTGACAGGGTTGTACTTTAGGATACATCTTTTCTTTTTTTTTCCTCTTCTTTTTTTTTTAAATTGTGATTTGGGAGAAAGTTTACAGAGCAAATTCACTTTCCATACAGCAGTTGACATACACTTTATCTCATGACATTGACCACAGTTTACCACAATGCAACAGCTCCCCTCCTTCTTCCTCCCCATAGTTTCCTCTTCCCTGTGTCCATGCCTTCATGTATTCCTACCCCATGAGCTGTCTCCCTGTGCATAAACAGCCCTTCTATTCTCCTATGATTGTTCTCTCCAAGGAGTATATTTACTTAATGTAAATGTTCACCTCATATGCCTTTCTTTTGTTTGGCTGGAAGCCAGAGGTGTGGGGTCAATTCCAGACCTGACGGGCAGCTAGGGCCCATAGTCTCAGTGGTTCCACCAGGCTCTCAGAGCAGCAAACCTCATCCCCCCCTTTTTTTTCCCAAATGGTTTTGAGTTTTGTTCCACATCGTTCTCCCACTCTATCCAGGATATCCTATGCAGATCCCTCTCCGTAGATCCCCCTCCAGGTGGTTGACAGTGGTAGCCGGGCACCATCTAGTTCTTCTCGTCTCATAGTCATATAGGCTGAGGATCGCATGGTGTACCAGTCACTAAGACTAATTGTTCATGAATCTTTGTTTTTCTTCATTCATCTCTGTGCTGGACGAGGAGAGACCCATTGTTGCATCTAGATGGCAGCTTGCTAGCTTTTAAGATCCCAGTCGCTACTTGGCAAAGTAGGAGGTGGAACAATGTTTTATATAGTATGTTATGCCAATTGAGCTTGATGTCCCCTGTGACTATGGTCCCAAGCCCTCAGGTTCAACTACTCGGTCCCTCAGGGTAGCTGGCTGTGACCAAGCAGTGACCATAACCTTGCCCCTTGTCAGCTCTACTATACACCTGGGAATTCTGATCATTCATGTACACTTACAGGACCATTGTCTGCCAACTCTGTACATGTTCTTGGATACACTCCTCATTTCATGTTGTTGTTATTTGCCATCGAGTCAGCCCCGACTCATAGCGACCCCTCCTTGGGTTCCCGAGGCAGTTATCACTACGGAAGTAGGATTGCCCAACCTTCTTCCGAGGAGTGGCTGGTGGGTTTGAACCGCCAGCCT
>NW_006921729.1:3547352-3584303 GCF_000298275.1 Orycteropus afer afer
GGTTTCAGTCTCTCTCCATTGAGAATAATGTTGGCTGTTGGTTTTGCATAAATGTCCTTTATTATGTTGAGGAATGTCCCTTCTATTCCTATTTTAATTCATAAGGTTTCCATTGACCAATTTCTTCAGAAGCGGATCACCAGGTTATTCTTTGTAGTCTTTCTTAGTCTGAAAGTTCCACTGCAACCTGTCCAGTCTGGGTGCCCCTGCTGGTATTTGAAGCGTATTTGAAATACCTGTGACATAGCTTCACAGCAACATGCAGGCCACTGCAGTATGACAAAGTGACAGCCAAGTTGTGGGTAACTATGTTAGCATGAGATCAAATAGACTTATTGGCAAAAAGCATTACAAATAAAGAGAGTTATTGTGTAATAAGAAAAGTTTTAGTACTGAGAATTTATAAAGAAGTTCTACAACCCACAGAAAAAGGAACCAGAATAATAGGAAATAATATGAACATACAGTTTTCAGGAGAGACTAATACACATGAAAAGATGATCTTTCTCAAGAGTGATTGCAGAAATGCTAACCATAACGAGGTGAGCAAAAGTCAGGGTAGCTGAGGTTGTGGCTCAGTGAGCTGTCTGTAGCCTGTCGGGAACATATATTGGTACATCCACTCTGACGAACAGTTTGACAGTATTTAGCGAGTTGAAGATGCTCATGTGCTATGAACCAGCATTTCCACCTTTGGGCATGTGGCCTGGAGAAATGCTCATGCATAAGCATTAGAGACATGTGAAAAGATTCATAGTGGCATTGCTTATGTCAGCAAATATTAAAAATAACTTAGAAGTCCAACAGAAGAATGTATACTTAAGTTATGGTAAGGACATACAGTGGACTATTAATACATTTCAGAGCACTAGAGCCTGGCTGCCTCGCTTCAAAACCTGGTTTCGACGCTTAATAAATAATTTGGTTAAGTGACTTACCCCCTTTGTGCCTTGATTTCCTCTTTCTTTAAATTTTTTTTAAAATATTTATTTTATTTATATTGTGATATGGGTGAAAGTTTACAGAGCAAATTCACTTTCCATACAGCAGTTCACGTAGACTTGTCTCATGACATTGACTACAATTTACCACAGTGCAACAGCTCCCCTCCCTCTTCCTCCCCATAGTTAGCTCTTCCTTGTGTCCTTCCCTCCATGCACTCCTGACTCCTGAGCTATGTCCCTGTGCATACACAGCCTTTCTATTCTCTCATTATTGTTCTGTCCAAGGAGTATATCTACCTAATGTAAATGTTCACCTCATATGCCTGTCTTTTGTTTGGCTGGAAGCCACAGGAGTGGGTTCAGTTCCAGACCTGAATGAAGGGTAGCTAGGGGCCATAGTGTCCATAGTGTCAGTGGTTCCATGAGGCTCTGTCAGACCAGCAAACCTGGTCCTTTTTTTTTTTTTTCCCTCAAATGATTTTGAGTTTTGTTCCACATTGTTCTCCACTCTATCCAGGATCTCCTACATAGATCCTCCTCCAAGTGGTTGACTCTTGGTTTCCTCTTCTGTAAAATGAGGACCCTCACAGTGTTCTCAGGAGAGTTAAAGGAATTATTATTTGTAAAATGCTTAGCATAGTACTTGAGATATAGTACAGTGTATGCTATATGTTTGTTAAATAAAATAAATGTTTATCAATCAGGATGGTTTACAAAGATATGGGGCAGGGGGAGGAAGCAGATGTATTAGAGCTTGTATTTGGCTGCTAGAAACAGATACCCAAGAGTTAATTTTCTCATGAAAAGAAGTTCAAAGACAAAATGTAGATGCATTTTAGATTCTTTTATGCCCCAGTGTATGTGCCACTCCACCATGTGTGACTTTCTCATCCTTCACCCTTCTCTCTTGTTCCCTTCCCTCCAGTGAGCATCTTTAGCTTCTCTTGGTCCCCACACCCTGGCCATCTTTCCTCTGGTCCTGGTGAAGGTGTTGAAGAGGCTGCTGTGTGCGGGTGGGGAAGGTAGAGTCCTGGACATGGACATGGTACTAGAAACCCTAACCTTCAGATCTTTTTGGCAGGCAGGCAGGGGGGCACCCAAGTTAGGAGTCTTCCAATGTCCTGCTAGCCCTCTCCTCCTAGAGACACTGAGATTATCTTCGGGGCTCCTAAACAGGGGCTTGGAGAAGGCCATCTTCCCTTTCTGGGCAGACCTAAAAGCTAGATGCTGGAGAGAGGCCACCAGCCCACCTGAGTCATCCTCTTTTGGCCTCTTCTCAGGCTTGGAGTCCTCTGTGAGAGGATGTGGTAGTGAATGGCATCCGTTTCTTGCCACTTTACAGTGCCTACATGGATGAGGCTGGGCCCCTGCCTACTGTTGTGATGAGGCTGCTGAGGGAAGCCAGGAGTAGAAAGTAAGGATTGTGCTAGCTGTAGGTCTCCTATTCCTCTGGGAGCTCCCCAAGTCTCTGAGCTCCCAACCCCAGGGGAGGTATGGCCACTCCAGCTCTGAACCCTCCTCCTCAAGGTTCTGCCTGTCTTCTTTTGGTTATACCTTCCCTCTGCTCCATCCCCGTTGCACTTGGAACCTAGCCAGTACCCTGGAAGGAGTACCCATCTCCCTAGTGGATAGTGGGGTATGTCCACTGACTGAGCTACTTTCAGAGGGGAAATGAACCTCCTCCCTGTGCTTGTCCTTGAGCGTCAAACTGGCCCATTTAGGTTCAGCTGCCTGAAAAGTCAGTTAAGTCAAATCTGAACCCCTTTGCAAATACAATACTGAGTTGTCAATGAAAGCAAACATGGGTGTAGGGACGGATAGATGGGTGAACAAGCTAAACAATTTTGTATGTCTAAATGGAGAGTGTATCCAAGATCATATACAGGGTTGGCAGACAATGGGCCTCTCAGGGTGCAGAAGAGTATGAAGGAATGGACACTGGGAGGAGGTAACTATGGGGAGGAAGTGGGAGGGGAGCTGCTGCATTGTAAATTTTGGTCAATGACATGAGACAAAGTATATGTGAACTGCTGTATGAAAAGTGAATTTACTCTGTAAATCTTCACCCAAATCCTAAAAAAAAAAAAAAGTCAGTTAAGTGCTGAATCTAGTTTCTTGCAGTGGGTTTTCTCTGCGTTGCATGGACTGAGGGGCCAGGAGCATGGGTACCAGGGACAGAGGGTAGGGTGGGGCTGGGGTTTTTCCCTAGGGTGTAGGCTCTTTAGAACCTAGGGGCTGCTGGTTGTCTACATTGCCACTTTCAAACCAGTTCCTTTGGAGGCAAGCAGTTGGATTGCTTGTGGCTTTAGGGGTATAGTGAGCCCCTGTCCAGGTGTCCTTGCGGAAGGCTGTGAGGCAGTTAGTGTGAGGTGGGGAGTCACAAGCACCCCATTTTGAAGCACAGCTTCTTCCTGCCAGTGGCTCAGTGGGATGGGGATCAGGGGACCCTGATCCAGTGGGTGTGGGCAGGAGCTGTGCTCTATTAAAAGGCAGAGGTGGCCTTGTGGTTGGAGTCCTGCCAGAGGCTATAAATAGCTGAGTGTATGAAGAAGCTGAGAGCCAGGGAGGAAGGGGGAGGCCCCTGGGTCTGTAGCTGGCAATTGAGCCTGGGTGTGGTGTGGGAGGGGCACAGAACATCACAGGCTGCCCAGGGCCCCCTCAGGCTCTGAGTAGGAAGCTCTTATAGGCATGGATGTATACATGGTAGGCTAGGGCGTTGGGGGGCTTATATTAGACGGGATTGTCATAGGCAGCAGGGAGGGGTATTTTCTCTAATAACAGCTAATCTATTAATAAAGCCAATCACTTTTAAAATGCAGTAACTCATTTAGTTCTTCCAACAGCCCTAGGAGGTAGATACTGTTATTATCTTTTTATAAGCTAGGAACCAGGGGCACAGAAGTCCTTACTTAGGTAACTAGTCCAGATTCACACAGCTAGGAAATGTCAAGAGCCTAGATTTAAATTGAGTCTGGCCAACTTCAGGCTGTTCTTTACTTGGTCGCCTGTAGGAGGATCTGGTCAGGTGGAGATCCAGTGACATCCTAAACCATTGGAGTTCTTGGCCTTCTCTGTCTGGGTCTTGCCTCTGGCAATGGCCAGGAGGGGTCCATGACTGGTCAGTGCCCTGGAGAGAGGAACTGGGCCAGCCTTAGGCCACTATCAGTGTTTGTTAGCCTGCCTTATGCAGACAGAGGGACTTTGTTACCTTGAATGGTCACAGGAGCTCTCCTGAGGACCCTAGGCTAGGGCTTGTCCTGCAGGCTGAGACCACCGCACTTGTTACCTCTTTCCTTTGAAATCCTACTCTAGCCAGGAAATACCTGTGCTTATCCACCCACCTACCCATTACTGAACACCCATTGTGTGTCCCAGACTGGTTCTAGCACTGTGGATACAATAGTAGACAGGACCATCAAGGCCCTCGCCCTCATTGAGTTTCCAGACTGCCATTTAAAAAGCCATTGTCAAACACATTTGTAGTGCTTTATTTCCTACAAGAGTGTTATGTTCACATTGTTATTTCTCTTGGAGATTATTTTTGGTTGCATTATTCCTAGGCTGTTTGAATATCTGAAATAGTCCTTAAACACCAACGACAGGCGTATTAGTCAAGGGTGGTAAATTATGTGATGGGGGAGCACGAGGGCCTCTGGAAGTAGAGAGTTGGCCTGGTTTGAAGGGAAAAGGAGGAGGTACAATTTGAAGGAAAAAGTGGGGAACCTCTCACAGCCAGAGGCAGCAACATATGGTAGCCTAGAGGCTGAGCCAGTTCAAGGACCTGACAATGTGGTGTAGGTACAGTGAGGGGAGGAAGGCTCACCCACCTGCAGTCCAGAACGGATCTGTGCACACACCTCACAGGGACACCGCCCCCCATTAGAATTGCTGGTACCTCATGTTTGTTCCCCTGCTAGGGAGAGGAGGTCTTGTGCTCCCTGGGCTGGGTGCTCTGTGAAGCCCAGCCATCAGATGCTGCTGCAGGTGACCAGGGACCTGGTGGCATCATAGGCTCCTGGCCCCCTCTCCACCCCATCTCCAAGAGTTCTTCCCTTAGGCCTGAAACCATGAGCTTGATGAAGGCCTGCTTGGGGTAGGGTGGGGTGGGGATGGTATGCACCTGTATGTGGGCCTTGAGTCCCTTCCTCTGGACCAGGCTGAGTCCCAGCTTCCTGGTTGCTGGTAAGGCTACTGTTTTTCTTACGAAAGTGTCAGGGTCTAAGCTCTGCAATGTTAGATAGGCCAGAGCCGTGGCTGGGCACTGGCATTTGGCCCCTCTTGCTTGCGCCTGACCAGGTCCCTCTGGAAGAACATCCTGTCACTGCAGGCAGAGGGGTGAAGTTTGACCAGAGAATAGCCCACTCTTCTGGTGGGGGTCCCTTCCACCTGACAGCTGATCAGTGTCCTCTTAAGGTATACCGTGGGGGACCAGGCTCTTCACAGTGGCTACAGATGGATTGGAGAGGAGGCTAGGTTGGGGTTCAGGGTACTTGGCCTCTCGCAGGGTCAGATTGGAGTCTCCCTCCCGTGGTACCCCAGCCAGCCTGTCAGCCTGATGATGAAGCAGAACTCCTGGCTGCCAGTGGGCTGGCTATCTGTTCTTATGTGAGAGTGACTCTGACCCCTTTTTTCTCCTTTCTGGGGTGGCAGTAGTTGCAGTGGGAAGATAAGTCAATGGTAGTGCCAGGTCACTGGCTCACAGTAGGCTCACAGAGTATGGAGAGGTTGGGTAGATGCTGGGTGCTGGCTTCTTCTTGGGTGTCTGTGTGGGGCTTGGCGGCAAGGCTGTAATGCCACTATTCCCTGATGTCTCCCTTTATCGTAGATGCCCCTGGGAAGGAGGCGATGGCAGTGTTCCCAGATGGAGAACCTGAGGGAGCAGCTCAACACAGGCTGCAGGCCCAGGCACCTCTCCTATGGTCTCCTTCCTCAATCTGAGTACAAGGTTTAGGAGTCTTGGGGACAGATTTTGGGGCTGAGACTAGAGGCTGTTTTGGAGGGGATAGGGAAGGAGGTGGATTTGGTGAATGTTTGAGTTGATGTTTGAAGGAGACACAGGTTTGAAGGGGCAGTTGGAAGGTCTGCCACCTGGATGGCACTTTTGCAAGAGTGGTGGGGGTACCCTTGGGGTCACCAGGGTCCAAGCCCAGCTGGGACATGATCTGTTGCTGCAACTCAGCCCCCAGCCAGACCTCCTTCCATCTGGGGCACATATCTCCCTTGAGTGAGTCTGGGAGCCTTACCCCTATGCACACGGGTACCCCTGACTCTTTGGTCTTTTTAGAGGTCTCCAGCCATCTTGAGCACCATGTATGCTTGCTGGATGTGGGAAGGTCACTGGAGGGTCCTTGTTTCCTGTCCACACTGGGCACCTTAGGGGACTGTGGGGAACACACCAGCAGTGTATGGGGTGCTGTGGGGAGCATGGGTCAGGGTAAAGGTAGAAGCAGTGATAAACTATCCCCCATGTAGTTTCTCCACATGTGACCCCTCCTGAGGTCTGCATCAAAATCACCTGAGACAGGTGGGGTTGGTTAGAAATGCAGGTTCTATCTCTGGACTGGACCCAAGAATATGTATTTTTAACAGACACTTCCTCCCCAAGGGTCCCCTCCCCCACAACAGACACAGTAATTCTAATATACACTGAGGTTTTGAGGGTCCCGCTAATTGCTGCTGCTGCTGCTGCAGAAATTGCTACCCACAGCCCCACGCAGGGATCATTAGCACACCTTTTCATGCATCTGCTGATCAGTCTGGCTGGCTGTTTATCCATTCTTCTGTGGAATTAGTCTTGCCATGTACTTCCTCTTGCTTGGGGCTGGGGGCAGTCACAGTGGGAAGATGAGATAGGGCTGGGGCCAGGCTGGCACACAGTAAGCCAAGAGGTATGGAACTGGTTGGCATGGAACCTAGCATCTCTGTAGAGGCCTAATGACACCCACCTACCACCCAGCCTCTCTCAGGCTGGCCTAGGATCCAGGGGTGGCAGTGGCCCTAGTGGCGTGCTTAGGTGAGTCTTTTGTCTCTGGGGACATAGGCTCCGGGCGTGGGGAAGCCGAGACACGAGAGTGCATTTACTACAACGCCAACTGGGAGCTGGAGCGCACCAACCAGAGTGGCCTGGAGCGCTGTGAGGGTGAGCAGGACAAGCGGCTGCACTGCTACGCCTCCTGGCGCAATAGCTCCGGTACCATCGAGCTTGTCAAGAAGGGCTGCTGGCTGGATGACTTCAACTGCTACGACAGGTATGCTGGCCACATGGATCTTGGGATGTCTGGGAAACCAAGCCTGGCATTTGAAGGTGGGATGGCCAAGATGAGACGGGGGCTCCTGAGATGACTTGGACAACTGGAACCATCTTTACCCTATCCCAGTCCTAAAGCGAGGTCTCAGTGAGTGTCAGCCCCATACCTCTCTTGCCTGAGGCCACACCTTAGGAGAGGTGGGTTCTCACTGCCTCCAGTATTCCCCATGATGCTCTCCATCAGTGGGGAGGACTTAGACTGGGCAGACTCGAGTCTTGTATCCCCTTGCTGAGAGTGGGTGTGGAAAACTGTGTCTCCAGGCAGGAGTGTGTGGCCACTGAGGAGAACCCCCAGGTGTACTTCTGCTGCTGTGAAGGCAATTTCTGCAACGAGCGCTTCACCCACTTGCCGGAGGCTGGGGGCCCAGAAGGTAAGGGGACTGGTAGGAGGAGGGGGCCTGGTCTGGAGGAGCTCGCAGCTCCTGAGTTGGGTGGGAAGTGGTTATAGGGCACCATGGTCCAGCCCTGGAGGTGTGGGGGTGGGCGGGCTGTGTGACGCAGGGCTCCCTGTGTCCCCCAGTCACGTACGAGCCACCCCCGACAGCCCCCACCCTGCTCACGGTGCTGGCCTACTCGCTGCTTCCCATTGGGGGTCTCTCCCTCATTGTCCTGCTGGCCTTCTGGATGTACCGGCATCGCAAGCCCCCCTACGGCCATGTGGACATCCACGAGGTGAGATAGGGCCGTTTTGGGACAGGGGTAGGAGTGGAGATGGTGAAACCAGCCCAGACCCTGTTAAGCCCTTGGTCTCTCTTAGGACCCTGGGCCTCCTCCTCCGTCCCCTCTGGTGGGCCTGAAGCCACTGCAGCTGCTGGAGATCAAGGCCCGGGGACGCTTTGGCTGTGTTTGGAAGGCGCAGCTCATGAATGACTTTGTGGCTGTCAAGATCTTCCCGCTCCAGGTGGGTGCTGAGGGGCTCCAGGTCTTCTGTCCCCACTGTGACCTGAGCTCTGGCACCTCTTCCCCTCCAGGACAATCCAGACCTTGTGTACATGGTGGGATGATGGCAAAGTGGGCCACCCCTACCACTTGTTGGGGGTGGTTACTCACTCTACACTTGATTGGTCTGCTGGTTTCAAGCAAGAAGTGAAATTTCATGGCTCTAGAGTAGGGTTTTGCAAAACCTCTGTTTTCAAAACCTTGATCCATTCAGGTTTTTGGGTTTATTTTTTCTTTTGACCTCCAGATCTGCTCAGAGGCCCTGGACAACAGGCCATCTCAAGAGGTTATCAAAGACATTTCTCAGACTTGCTTTGCCTCTCATTTGTTGGGTGACATTGAGCTACTTGCTTCCCTCTCCGGGCCTCAGTGGCCCAGTTTGTAAATTGAGGGGCTGGCCCTATGTGATCTCGGGATCACTGTTGATATGAACAGTGATATGCCAGGGTCTGGCTCGGTCCCAGTCTTCTTCCTGCCCTGTTACTTCTGAGGCTTGGAGGCCAGGGGTTGGGGGGATGGGGTGGGAGTGGCATTCTGCTACAGAGGGTAATGTGGCTGTAGCGAGGCTAAGCCTCATTGCATTGCAGGACAAGCAGTCATGGCAGAGTGAGAGGGAGATCTTCAGCACACCGGGCATGAAGCACGAGAATCTGCTACAGTTCATTGCTGCTGAGAAGCGCGGTTCCAATCTCGAGGTGGAGCTCTGGCTCATCACGGCCTTCCACGACAAAGTGAGTCATGCCCTGTGGGAAGGTGAGGTGACAAGATGGGATGAACTTGGTCCCTGTGGTGGCCTTACATAATAAGGTGACCCCCTGCCCCAGTGGCAGTGTCCATGATGAGGTGACCCCTGCCATAGGTGTGGGCTTGGGTATCTATAAGGAGACTGCTGCTCCCTGACTCTCACCCTTTGACCTCCATCCCTTCCTGGCCTTGTTTGCCTTCCATATCGGTTATAGCCTCCCAGGAGAGTAGCCTGCTATGTATCTATATCTATATCTATATCTATATCTATATCTACAGATATGTTGTTGTTGTTATGTGCGGTTGAGTTGGACCCTACTCATAGTGACCCCTCCTTGGGTTTCTGAGGCAGTATCACTACGGAAGTAGATTGCCCCATCTTCCTTCCGAGGAGTGGCTGATGGGTTTGAACCACCAGCCTTCTGGTTAGCAGTCAAGTGCCTTAGGCACTACACTACTAGAGCTCCCTAGAGATAGAGATAGAGATAGAGATAGATAGATATAGACACACACACACATTGAAACATCCTTCCCAGGCTGGGCTGGGTCCTGTTCTGTACCTAAAATCTATGTCCAAGCTCTGTGCTGCCTTCTCTAGGGCTCCCTCACAGATTACCTCAAGGGGAACATCATCACATGGAACGAACTGTGTCATGTGGCAGAGACGATGTCACGAGGCCTCTCATACCTGCACGAGGATGTACCCTGGTGCCGTGGAGAGGGCCACAAGCCGTCTATTGCCCACAGGTACCTGGTTCAGCAGACACCCTCCCTGTACTTGGCCTGGAGCTGCAAGGGAATTGAAGGAGGAGGACAGGGCTTAGGAGTGGAGGGAATTGTCTCAACTTAAATACTTAGCCTGCTTCCCATATATCAGAGGGAGAGTGGTCCTGCCTTACCCTGCCTTCCACCTGTGTCCTGGGGTAGAGTGCCCTCTAGCAGTCATAAGAGGAAGTGCTGACTCTGCTTCTCAGTTGACGAATTTGGCTCCTCCATTCTCAAACTTCGTTTGGGACCCCTTTATTCTCTTAAACAGATTTTCTGTATGTGTGGATTCTGTCTGTTAATATTTGCTATATTAGAACATACACACTCTATTAACTGTCAGGCAGATGACATCACCCATCACGTAGCCTCTGGATACACCTAAGAGAATGAACTTAAGACAAATAATCTCTTAACTATATAAATACTTCTGACCTTGCAGATTCCTTGAAATAGTCCTGGGACGGGACCCTCCCCTCTGGGTCCTCAGATCACACTTTTAGAGCCCCACTGCATTAATTTACCATCAGAAACCAAAAACCAAACTCACTGCTGCTGTGAGTTGATTCAACTCATAGTGACCTACCTTGGGTTTCTAAGGCTATAAATCTTTACGGAAGCAGACTGCCTCATCTTTCTTCCATGAAGCAGCTGGTGGGTTTGAATCACCAGACTTCATGTTGTTGTTATGTGCCGTCGAGTTGGACCCAACTCATAGCAACCCCTCCTTGGGTTTCCAAGGCAGTATCACTACGGAAGTAGATTGCCCCATCTTCCTTCCGAGGAGTGGTTGGTGGGTTTGAACCACCAGCTTTCTAGTTAGCAGTCAAATGCCTTAGGTACTATGCTACCAGAACTTACTAAATGACAGGCACTGCTGCAAACACTTGACAAATACCAACTCATTGAACCCTCATTACCATTCTGTGAGATGGGTGCTGCTTTTCTCAGCACCAGCATACACAGGAAGGAGCAGTAATGCAGAGAAGTTGAGTAGCTCACCCAGGCTCACATAGTGTAGTTTGATTGTGTGGCTGTGAGGGACAGGGATGAGCCTTGAATTCCAGAGTTCAAAGCTGAAATGCCCTAAATGGTAATGACAATTAGGACATGTAAAGTTGACTGTATGAAATGTCCATTTCTGTAGCTCAAAAATAGCTGAATGCTTAAAAAGCAAAACATAAACAGCTGAATGCCGACTCTTCCATATGGTTCAACTTAAGGAGTCCATAGTAAGTGTAGCTCTAAGCATTTGTGCTTATGACTTGGTTTGATTCTCACAATAAAGCTGAGACAGGCACGGGAGAAGCTGAGGATCAAATGCAGCTCTTTTAGAGGTGGAGCTGAGTTTACTTGCCAGCACCTTGCTGTACCCCTGCCTCCAAGGTGTGCTTGAGCCTCTTGGGGCCTGCACAGAAACAGCAAGTTAATTTAAAATTTCTGTTCTCACTGAGATCCCAGAAAATGCCAATGTGCCCTTCCCTGATGCTTCTGGGAATTAAAGGCTGCCCTTGGATATTGTTGGGACTGGAAAGGGGTCTGCCCAGCCCCTTGGGTGGGTATTGCCTTACCAGTCCTAGCAGAAGCCTACCAATGGAAGTGCAGTTGGAGATTCTGGCACCCAGTGTGGAAGGACTCCTGGAGTTGCCTGCCTTACCCCTTTGCAGACCTAGTTCCTTAATTGGATGGAATGGCCAGATCTTGGGTCTCTGGGAGTTACAGGGCACAGACTCCAGTACCTGGGAGTCTAGGTGGGAAGCCAGGAGCAGGGTAGGCTGGCCTGTGATGTTCACTTTCAGTGTGGCCCACCTGTCTCCACAGGGACTTCAAAAGCAAGAATGTACTGCTGAAGAGCGACCTCACGGCTGTGCTGGCTGACTTTGGCTTGGCTGTTCGGTTTGAGCCAGGGAAACCTCCAGGAGATACCCATGGGCAGGTAATGAGCCTCAGGTGGTGTAGTGGGGGGCTGACACGGGGATGGATACTCCACCCTCTTGTGCTTGGCTGGGGGGTGCACAGGGGACTTGGGTCATTGCATGAGCTCAGAGCTATCAGTTCGCTTGGAGAACAACACTGGTTTTACTGGTAGGGAAACCAAGGACCTCAAGGTAGCCTAGCAGCTTCCTCAGGCTAGTCAGCTAAGAAATAGCAGATTCCACATTAGGGTTTTGGCTACCTGTTCTTATAATTTCAGTCTTTCTCTCTTCCTCTTTTTTTCAGTTTTAGTTACTTTATTTTATTTTTTTTGTTTTTCCGTATTCTTCCCTCCATGTGCTCTTGCCCCCTGAGCTGTATCCCTGTGCATACAGAGTCCTTCTATTCTCCCATGATTGTTCTCTCCAAGGAGTGTATCTACCTAGTGTGAATGTTCATCTCATATGCCTGTCTTTTGTTTGGCTGGAAGCCACAGATGTGGGTTCAATTCCAGACCTAAGGGCAGCTAGGGGCCATAGTCTCAGTGGTTCCATGAGGCTCCATCAGACCAGCAAACCTGGTCCCTCCCCCCCCCTTTTTTTTCCCAAATGATTTTGAGTTTTGTTCCACATTGTTCTCCCACTCTATCCAGGATCTCCCAGATAGATCCCCCTCCAAGTGGTTGACAGTGGTAGCCAGGCACCATCTAGTTCTGGTCTCATAGTTCTATAGGCTGAGGATTGCATGGTTTACCAGTCACTTAGGCTAATTGTTTCCATGAATCTTTGGTTTTCTACATTCTTCTTTGCTCTGGACGAGGAGAGACCCATCCCATCTTTGCATCTAGATAGCCACTTGCAAGCTTTTAAGATTCCAGTCACTACTCGCCAGAGTAGGAGGTAGAACAATGTTTTGTGTAGTATGTTATGCCAATTGAGCTTGACATCTCCTGTGACTATGGTCCCAAGCCCACAGGTTCAACTACTCGCTCCCTCTGGGTAGCTGGCTGTGCCCAAGAAGTGACTACAACCTTGTCCCTTGTCAGCTCTACTATATACCTGGGAATTTTTATAGAATATACAAATACACTTGTAGAAACATTGTCTGCTAACACTGTGCATGGTCTTGGGCACAGTGTCTGGGGAGGTTCAGTGTTCTGCAAAGGGTGGCTCTGAGTCTGGCCACAGAGAATGATAGAGTCTGACTGTCAGCTCTCTCAGGGCCCAGGTTGTCACCTTTGTCACCTGGGATAAGCACATTGGGCCTGACATATTTCAGTTTTAATTATTAAAACAAGATAAAATAGAAAGAATGTACAAAAAATACAAATCAACAACTAGAAAAAGTTATTCTAAACCTAAGCAACTCATCCTAAAGCAGTCACTGTTGGTATTTTTAAGTATTCTTCCCTCTCCCTTTGTTTTTGGTTTTCATCTCAGTAAAACGTGGGTAGCTCCTTGTGGTATCAGCGTAGTAATTGGTACCCATTACCATCAAGTCAATTTTGACTCTGTAGTGACCCCGTTGGGTTTTCAGGGCTGTCAGTCTTTACGGAAGTAGATTGCCTTATCTTTCTCCTGCAGAGCAGCTTGTGGGTTTGAACTGCTGACCTGGTTAGCCTCCAAATGCCTTACCTGCTATGCCACCAGAGCTCCTGTACTAACTAGGTAGCTCTTCCATTTTAGATTAGTGCTGTCCTGAGCTTATGATATTTTAAAATTATTAGCGAGCCGTTATCCTCCTGTTGTTGTAAGATGTTGTCAAGTTGATTCTGACTCATATGGACTCTGTGTCATGGGGTAGAACTGCCCAATAGTTTCCTTGGTTGTGATTTTTATGGAAGCAGATCGCCAGATCTCTCTCCTGTGGAGCTGCTGAGTGGGTCTGAATCCCCAACATTTTGGCTAGCACTTAACAACCAGCCCTCCTTAACTCTCCCATGAGTGTGGCTAATCAAGGATTGCTATCATTGGTGTCCTGCTCTGATCGCACTGACTCACCCCTAGTCTGGTGGCCCAGCTGTGTATGCGTTTGTGACTATAGACCTTACCCTGCTCTGTCCTCATGTAGGTGGGCACGCGACGGTACATGGCCCCTGAGGTGCTCGAAGGAGCCATCAACTTCCAGAGAGACGCCTTCTTGCGCATCGACATGTATGCCATGGGCCTGGTGCTGTGGGAGCTTGTGTCACGCTGCAAGGCTGCGGATGGTGAGTGGGATGGGAGCCCCGAGTACCTTGGTGGGGGCAGGGGAGCAGGGTCCCTCAAGGTGACCCTGAGGGCTCTGTCTTACACCTAGGGCCCGTGGATGAGTACATGCTGCCCTTTGAGGAAGAGATTGGCCAGCACCCATCACTGGAGGAGCTGCAGGAGGTGGTTGTGCACAAGAAGATGCGGCCTACCATTAAGGATCACTGGCTGAAGCACCCGGTGAGGGCCTGGGTGGCAGGTGACTCTGCAGGGACCAGAGAGGAGAGTCCTTCCATGTGTGGCAGGAACAGGGAATAGGGCAGAGAAAAGATGAGTCAGGTAGCAGGTCAGCTCCCTTCACTTCCACCAAGGACAGTGTCTGGGGAGGTTCAGTGCTCTGCAAAGGGTAGATCTGAGACTGGCCCCAGAGAGTGATAGAGTCTGACTGTCAGCTCTCTCAGGGTCCAGGTTGTTACTTGGGTCTGCCACTCAGCAGCTGGATGACTTTGAGCAAGTTTGTTTTTTTTTTTTTTTTAGCTCTCCTTTTCATCAGAATAGCACTGTAATAGGGTTAATGAGTTATCATTGTAAAACTCTTGGCAGAATATCTGTCATGTAAATGTTTAATATAGAAGTGCCTAAGGCATTTGACTGCTAACCAGAAGATTGGCGGTTCAAACCCACCAGCCACTCCTCGGAAGGAAGGTTGGGCAATCAACTTCCTTAGTAATTACTGCTTCGGAAACCCAAGGAGGGGTCGCTGTGAGTCAGATCCAACTTGACAGCAGTGAGTTTGGTTTTTTGGTTTTGTTCTCTGTCTGGACGAGCCATGTGGCATTGGACTCCTCCAATCTGGAGGTGCTGTACAAAAGACCCTAGCCATGGGAATCATTTCCTGCCTTGGAAGGGTATGTGCCTTCAGCTCCATAGAGTTCCTTTCCCTGCCCAAGGCTAATTCAGAAAAAGGACAGCTTGAGGCCACTGTGGGCTAGCTCTCCACCAGAAGAGGGAAACTGGAAATCCCTGCTCTAAGGCAAGCAACTGTATCTCCTCCAGGAGGGTCCCGGGTTTGCTTTCCTTTTCTGTGTGGAGGCTCAGTGAACCTTTGGTTGAGACTGTGGAGGAGGCTGGTGGATGCTGACTGCGGAGGGAAGGCATCTGGACCCTTATAGTTCTCCTGGCACCTGCTAGGTCTGGGTCTGGGACCGTTGTTGAGCCTGATCCCTGGGGACAGAATCAAGTTTGCTGTCTCCCATACTTGTCCTCACTCAGGGACTTAACAAGGGTGTCTTTCCTCTCCACACCTGCCTGCCTGTTCAGGGCCTGGCCCAGCTGTGTGTGACCATCGAGGAATGCTGGGACCATGATGCTGAGGCGCGCCTGTCCGCCGGCTGTGTGGAGGAGCGGGTGTCCCTGATCCGTAGGTCGGTCAACGGCACTACCTCGGACTGTCTTGTCTCCCTGGTGACCTCTGTCACCAACGTGGACCTGCCCCCTAAAGAATCGAGCATCTAAGCCTGAGACATGAGTGTGTCTCTCCAGACTCAGTGGACTATCTGAAGAAAAAAGGAAAAAAAAAAGTTGTGTTTTGTTTTGGAAATTCCATAAAACCAACAAACACGTAAAATGCGGCTGCTATTTTACCTTGACTTTTTATTATTATTATAATTATTATAATTATTATTATTAATATTATTTTTTGGATCAGATCAGTTTTTACCAGCACATTGCTCTACTGTATTGCAAGCAGCGGACGTGTCAGCAGGCGTTGAGGTGCTGAGCTGTGAATGCAGAACCAGCGCCATGCTGAAGAGCCTCAGTCACCTCCTGTCCTTTGGGGTTCATTTTTCCTGTGCTCTCGTTGTTTGTCGTCTCAGAATCTGTGACACAAAGAAACCCATCTCCTGTCTTAGGACACTTAATGCTGCAAACTCTCCCTAGAGGAACCTTTGAAAACTGTTAAATAAGAACACGCCTTCCTCAGAAGAGGAGTTTCCTCTGCCCTTGTCCCCTCTCCCCACTTCCCTGCCTTTCATTTTATTTTTCTCCTTTTTTAGACAGTGAGCTTAAGAAACAGCAGATGTGTCTTTCACGGATCTAACGGGTGTTATCCTGACCGAGGAAATACTGGGATGAGAAAGATGATGGTTTGGACTGGAGCTGTAGGGGCAGACAGTGCTGGGGGCGGGGTTTGGAACAGAGCTACACTGGACTTGGGCACATTTGGAGCAACATCCTTTGCTGTGGAGGCTACTTCTCAGGTAACCTGGAATGAGGGCAAGGACCTTGTGGAGGCCAAGCATTAATGGCAAGTGTGGGGTTTGGAGAAAGTCTGCAAGCTGGTGGGGCTTGGACCCACCTGCTGGCCCTGGCCAGTTTTTTTCCCCACTAACTTTTTTCCCACATACAGGGCTTGGTCATAGGACAGAACCTTTTTTCTGCCCTAATTTTAAGGTGAGGTGAGGATAGAAATCACCATAATTTATGAGTATATTCTTCAAAAGACATGATGCTGTAAATATCTTAATGGAGGCAAAGTTGAAATACTTTGCTTCCTCATGGAGCAGTTCAGGGAAATGCCCACAGGGAGGCACCCTGCACAGCTGGGGTAAGAGGGATTTCCTAGGTGGGGCCGCCAAGGCTTGCCTCTCTGGAAACCCTGAGAGTCTTGCAGCGCTGGCTCTGCCCTTCGTGATGACATAACTGTCCCCTTTATGTGACTCGTGGGCACAGCTTTCTCCACACCCCTTAAAGTGGTGCATATTCTAAAAACCGTTTTTCTATTATGCCATAACTTTGCTCTAGTCAGTGAATGTTCCTAATGCTGCTGTTTCAACATTTGAATTTTTTTAATTTATGAAACATGCAAGTTTTTTTAAAAATAAAACACACAGACAGACACACATACACACAAACACACGCTTTGTACACACACGCTTTGCTATGTGGCTTCCGAGGTTTAAATTTTGAAAAGTCAAAGAGTTAAAACTTCACGACCACAGACCACCTCAAACCAGAAATACCTCAGAATTTTCTACTTGTGTAAGTTTTATTATATATTTTGTTAGTTGTGTTGTCTTGTAGTAAGTGTATTTTAATGTAAGTTGGCTTTTATGACAAGAGAGTTTAAAAGAATTAGAAACAAAGAAAAAAAAAACTTTTACAAGTCTTCTAGGGAATGCTATCATTTTTGTTTGATAACGTCCTTTTGTAAATAGCTGTCATCCATGGTAGGTTGGCCATCTGGGCTGAGTCAGGGCATTTGCCACTCTTGTTTGTGAAGGCTTTTTCTTTTGGCTTCTTTAGACCATTTTATTTTAAAACAGTGCATCTTTTTTATCTTGAGGGTAGGTGAGTTGGTGGGTGAGGGGAGAGTTTGACTTGGGTGAGGGCTAAAGAGGGACACCTCTTCATAGGTTATTTGGAGGTTCAGGTTTTTCCCACAACGTGATTGGTCAGTGTGCAGAATGACAAGTAACCCCACTTTAACTTGGTAAGACTGTGGCCTTTAAATCCACATGAGGTAATTTTACCTGAGATTTAATTTCTTTGGCAAATTAGTAGCAATGTTCACCATAGAGAACTGTAGTGTCTCTGGGAATCCACACTGTGACTTGGGGGCAGGCGGTAATAAAGTAGTGTGTCCAGGAGTGATGTGTTCTCACCCTTTGCCAGTCTTGGAGTTTCTCTCCTGTTATCCATCTAAGAGGGCATTGCACACACCCTTGAGCTGTTTTGCTCCATGCATCTGGGGCCTGCCACTTGCTGCGTAGGCACTGGTCCTGTGAAAGGTGTGCTTGCCTCCCTTTCAAAACTCAGTTTTTGCTTCATGGGTAAATGTGGGATGGCCAAGGTGGCTATAGGGCCAGATTTTCTGTTTATTTTCTTGGTGAGCTGTGTTGTCTTCTTTTCTTTTTCTAACTATTTGGTTTTGTGCTGTGGTATTTTTCTTCCCTTGGAAAAATTTTAATGGCAAAATAGGCCTTACAGCAGTTGCTTTTCTTTTCCACTTATTTCTTTAAGAAGCTTTAAAATATTTATTGAAAAGTGCCATATCTAATTTCTTTAGCTTTCTTCTCAGGCAGTGCCTGACATCTCTGCTTTTCATCCTCAGAAGAAACAGATGAATCACCAACGCATGCAGCTAATCTACTGTGGGAACGATCAGATCACTGCTCCTTCCCAGTGCCAAACACTAACCCATCCAGTTCAGTTACAGATTTCCTCTGGGTGATTTTTCTTTTGTGCCCTGGCTTGATTCTTACGAGAGCAAGCTTTGGCCTGGCTGTGGGCAGGAGACAGTGCAGATAAGGCAGGCTGTCCTGTTAGACTGCATGCCTCTTTTTTGGGTGTGCTCACTCTTTGTCGACCCTGTACCCAGCTGCCGTAGCATCTCTTTGGGACCTTGGCACTAGAATGAGGTATCAGAAGATGGTAGCTGTTTAGTGTGATTGGATAGTGGGGAGAGTCCAGGGGCCCATGGGCTTCAGGCTGCCTTTTCCCTCATGCTGTGGTGTACGATGCCTGTCAGGCAGTGCATCTGCTGCTGTTGGCTCGAAGGTGAGCAGTCTTCCAGGGCATGGCTCTGGGGGCACGGGTGGGCCTTTTGCCCCAGATAAAGTGTTTTGTCTGTTTGCTGTCATAAACCCATTGGGGTTTGAGCCATCTAGAGCTCTGGTAGATATTTATTGGATTTTAGGTCCATTGTCTGTGCTTTTCCCCACAAAGATCTTATATGATACCCATTTCCATGGAGTTCAAATAACTGCTACCTTCTTCTGTGTTTTAGCCCCAAACTTTGTGGAAAACTGATGGAATTGGGACCTGGAATCATTTTCCCTGCACAAGGGAGTGATCATTCATCTAGAGCGGGAGGGAGCTCAGTCAGGGAGAAAAGTGGCCAAGGATCCTCGCTCCTTCCTGCTTAGTGTGCTGTCATCCTGACAGGATGTACCCTGGTGGAGATTTGGTCTGGAAAGCTCTCATTTCTTTGTTCTGTTGAAAAATGCCCATCATCACTGTAGGAAGTCATCCCTAGTAGGAGAAATCTAGGAATGAGCAGGATAAGGAGGTAATGCCACTATGGCAATTACAGTGTTTTAGGACTCTCGGTGACAGGAGACCAGGGAAGGCTTTGAGTGTGGTCATGAGACCACACTGGGCTGGCGTGAGTTGGGTCTCTTGCTGGGTCCATTGGCCCCTAGCAGGAGTTAACATGAGTAAGTTATTCGGAGGATGCGAGCTACAAATGGAACCTTCTTGGAGAAAAGGAGACCCAGCTGTGAGGGAGAGCGAGCATCATCAACCTTTATTGCTAAGCATGACCCTTCAGTCCTGTTGGCTCTGGGTGGGTGCTGAGAGCAGTCAGTCTTATGTGGGGAGTCCTTCCCCTTGTGTGCCAGCTGCTTATGACTCTGAATTCACTTGATGGATTTGTGGCAGTTGTGCAGAATAAGGGCATCTTCAGGAGGCTAGAGCCTCCTCACACATGCTCAGCAAAGGGAAGGGTTTCTCCTCTCCAGGCCACTGAGATCTAGGAATTGCCCCAGTAGACCAGGCCAGTCCTCTTGACATCACTGAGTGCTTTAGAAAGCAAAGTGAGGCATGTGACCCCACAGTTCTGCTCTGTCACTTTTCTCTCCAGTAGGCTACGTGCTTGCTCCTTGCTCCCCTGCCTGCTGGGTACTCGGGCTGTGCACAAGGAATTTCCTTGATGGCAAGTCCGGCTATGTATTGAATGTCTACCATGTGCTGAGTGTGGCTCAGTAAACCCGTCATGTGGCCCCTCTGCTCTGAGCCATGATGGCAGGGAAGTGGATGCCCCATCCAGAGTCGGGGACTAGATGGCCCGCTTGCAAACGGGATTTTGTCTTTTTAAATTTGTAATGTGAACTTCCCAACACCTATTGGTAGCATAAGGATTTGATTACATAGTAAAATTACTATGTAATTTTAAAATTACATAGTAAGCATCAGTATGTACGTTTTAGAGTTGGTACTAGGAGCTGAACAGCCAGACATTATTCCTGAGAGCTTGACTCATTAGAATAATACCTAAATTGGAAGGCTGGTTTCCATGAGTTGACTTAGTTTGATCTGGAGCCCCAGTTATTTCAACCTCTTGAGCCGGTTTTTCTTGATGGTTCACCTTTGGAGACACGGCCAGGTTCACATTTTCAGAGGTACTAGACCACATTTCATAGGTACTTTCCAGCAAACAAAATGAATCTACTCTCCTGCCCTCAATATTCTGGGTGAACAGCCAAGAAGGGAAGAGGTATAGGTGGCTTTTTCTCCTTATTTGTGTGACAAGAATTCTCGTTGGTCAATGGCTGTTTGCAAAAGCTGAACTAATAAAATAGCAACTAATGTGTTAAAGCTAGTGATGATGAGTTTAAGCTTCAATGAATGGTAATGTTTTAAGTTAAGAAAATGGGTCCAATAATTTAGTTGATGAACTGTATATAGTTCTCAGTCTAGCTTTGAAAATGTTTAATGAATTCAGGGTTAGAAGCATAGTTCTTTAAGTAAGATTGCTGGTAGTAGATTTGTAACCAGCAGTACGAATGTATTCCATACCTTTAGAAGACTTGAAAAAGTTTTTTCAGACGATTTAGTTTTGTAGGTAAAAGAACTCAAAGTTTAAAATGCCCCTTTGGAAGTGAATTCAGTTGACTCCACTGGATTTTTGTAACAGATTAGTACATTCGAGAGGCCCATAAGCTATCAATAAATAAAAGTCCAAATGATCCAGTGGGATATTTTTAACGTTCTTATTTTATACTCATCTTGAGTTTACAGTAAACTTTGGTTTAGACAAGGTTTTGAATGGAAAGAATTTATCACTGTTCAGAAATTTTTACCAAGCTTTTAAATTTTCATGACGATACCTTCCAGGTATGAATGAAGCAAGAGTTTTTGATCGTGGTACTCTAGGTATCCCTGTAGTGCCAAAACCAGCGATGCTTTATTTGCTCCTATGGCAGCTCGTAGAAATAACAAGTGGTTTTTTTCGTGTATGAATGAAAACACTTAGTCTCTAAATGCCGGTGTGCTGTGACAGTCCCGTGTTGTCCTTTGTTATCAAGGAGTTTCTTTGGATTGTCCAGGGCCTAGGCAATTCTGAGACCTACCGCAAGCCAACCACAGGACACTGAAGAGATGTACACACAGACACGTGTGCATGCAGTAGGTTACATAAATATGGGCTGTTCTGGACATCTGCGGGAAAGTGTTACATTCATTTGCTAAGTTGATGCTTTGGGGCTTACCATTATGAAAAGTATGACCCACTCTCATGCTTTTCAGGCAGGCATGGATGGGTTTTTTTTGCAAGTGGATGAGTTCCTCTTGAGTCTGTGATTTCTTCTGTTGGTGGGGTCTGGGCCTCTTCCCTGACTCCTAAGCACGTTTGCATCTGAATGTTGTTAGTTAGCATTGTAAATAAAATCGTAGGTTATATAGTAGAGATGACACTTGAAATTTTCCTTTAAAAAAAGTCTATAGCTCTACGTCTATATTTAGTTATATCACCTGACAGAGTTCTTCTACACAGTGCAGAGATTGTTTTATACCACAGATTATTTTTATAAAGTCTAGTGAGTTTGGATAAGAATGATTTTGTAATCAGAGCTAATGAGGTTTACCTTTCAAGATAATTGTACACTGGAGCATGAGTGGCGTGGAGCTTCTTCTTAGTGCTTGCACAGAGTTTCGTGATACACTGGCAGATTGGAGTTAAGTCTTGGGCCTAGTGTGGTCCAAACCCCACTTGTGGACTGGGGGAAGAGGGACTGGGAGAGGCGAGAGGAGCCCCAAGTGTATTTTAGATTTGCACTCCCTCCAAGATTTCTTTTGAACAAAGGGTTCTGAGGTTAAAAACTAGTTTGGAAGCCCAGGCCCTAGGAGATAGTGGCCTGTGGGGCTGGAGATGTGTGTGAAGGTGTTTTGGGGAATGGAAATTGTATGGGGGCACAGATTGGGGATGGGGTGGGGCTAGAATAAGATTTAGGCTATACAATGTCAAATTGGGAATTTGGTGATTTGAGTAACGAAATCTGCCAAACTGAATTACCTAGGACCAAATTATCCGTTTTTGAGGACGGAATCGTCCAGTTGGGTAATTGTTCAGGAAGCTGGGGAGGGTGATGTATATACTTCATGAACAGATTAAATAGGAGAGCTGCCAGACACATTTTGTCCTCTCTGGCCTGAACTTTCGGGGAATGAGAGTAGTTGGGTTGGCTCGCTGCTTTAATCTACCAAGTCATTCAGGAGCCCATTGAGGAAGCTCAGGACCCCAGTAACAGCAGGACCTCTTTTAATGTCTATGAAGGTTTTCCTGCTTTTCCTTCCAAGTTCAACATCACTGCCATAATATGGGAGACAGCCTTCATTTAAGCCTTTTTATTTTTGGGTAGAAAGTAGATGGTTATGTGGATGGGACCTTTTGATGGGCTGTAGGGGAAGGGAGTAATGAAGCTAATAATGCCTTGTGTCTGTGTTGCCAGTTCTGTGCACAGCTGAAGGCCTGTCCTCCAGACTCTGCCTGCTGGCTTAGGCTGCTGCATCCTGAGGTGCACTAGGTGGGACGGTTTTGTCAAGAGAATCATTCATGTGTCATTTTCAGCCAGCTGTGCTTTTTGTTCATTCTGATTTAGAGTGAAGTTTTACACTTTACTCTTTTTATACTTGGAATAAATTCAGCATCAGTGAAACCAGCAGCATGCTGGGAAGTAAACCCTCATTCCTTCCCTAGTCCTGCATAAAGAACATTTCTCTGCTCTCCAGCCACGTGTTTTGGAATGTAATTCTGTTGTGCCTTTGTTTTTGTCACCTCCTCTCTCCAAAAGCAACTGCTGTAAGCTTTTTTTCTACTTGTCTTTTCTAGCCCCAAACCCTACTTGTTTCCTTTCTCCTAGCTCTAATTTCTGGATGCAGTTGTGTGATCCATATTATTTTAAGAACCAGTTACCTCAGACCTCACGTTGAACAGTGTCACCATCTGGATCCTTTGGATACTGCAGGCTTGTAACATACACACACAGGAACCCTGCCAAGTGTGGGCACTTATTTGTTGTAAAATAAAACTCTTTCCAAAGACTGGAAAAGGGGCTTCTGGCAAGCTCGTCATGGCACTGTGGCGGGAAGGGTCTTGTGTGTCATCTGAACGGTGCTTCCTGTGTTCCTCTTTGAAATCTGCCATTTTCAGTATTCTCATGTCTGAATAGGCAAAACGATCATTTGGCTGGTCTTGCACGAAAATTAGTTCCAAAGATGAGCTCTTTGTAACACATTTCCAGTCGCTGAAGCTCAAATGTAGAACATTCCTCTAAATGGTAGGATAAAAAAACCCACCATCTACCACAGTGCATTTTGGGAAGATGTCTGTAGCATATTTTGCTGTGAAATTCGGCCTTGCGGGATATGGCTGTTTGTCATTTTGATGTATTTTGAATAAATATATATATTTTTTAAAGAGCCTTTTTTACCAGTTGAAAAAGTTTAATTAACCAGTGGTCACTACATCTGAAATTTCTGTCTCTGGGGCACAGATAGCAGACCAAGACTTAAAGTGGTAACTTAGCTGTAGGAGTGTGGGCTGCCTATCTGGGCTGCCCTGTGTAGCACTGACCATGGATCACAAGGTCAGTGTGTGTAGTTTGGGGTCCCTTCTCCACTCTCTAGGTGTTTGGGTTCTGCCCCATTCAGGGGACTGTTGATGTCAGTCCCTGCAAGTGCTTTAGCCCAAGTGGGTTTTTCTCAGAGCACTGCCACAAGTATATGTTTAGCCAAATAATTTCTCCATAAGGGAAAAATATGCTCCTCTAAATTTTACCAACAATGACAGAGATGAGAGTAGGAAAGATTAGGCAGGATCTGAGTTTTTAATTTGTAAACAGCATCCAAGTTGTTGTCAGAGGCCATCTGGGAGCCAGCAATCATTACAGAGATTCTTTACAAGGCCTCATCTGAGAGTCTGCAGACCTCCAGTGAGGGGAAGAATCATTAAAATGCCAGCGACTTTGGTTTTTTGTTTTTTGGCTTTTTTTTTTTTTTCCATTTATTTTCTGGAGTTCTATAAAAGTGCAAAGGAAATTGAGTGGTACTTGAGAATTGAGGGTGAGGATTACCGCAGATTAGAAACATACTTCAGATTTCAGTTCCATGCCACAAATCCACAAGATACCATTTTTCAACTGTACAAAAGAATCTGCTTATGAATTTGATGTGATCTTAATGATAGCATCAAAGGCCAAATTTTTACCTGTTAATATGTTTCCACATTTTCCTTGAATCAGAATAACTTCAGTACTGTAAATTGGACTTACGTCGAGTTTGATGTCAATTCTTGTGAAAAGAGCTTTCTGCATGTTACAACAGACATACAGTTAAAGAACACAGCAGAGTACACAATTTGTAGGAGCAGTTTCAAACCAACAGAAAATATCACCTCTCATTTGTCATCTTCTATATCAGTTTTACCAGATACTTCTAAATTTGTACATTATTTGTAAGGAAAGGAAGGAAAACCCTAAGACTTGTCTAACTTAGTGGAGAATGTGTGTGTTGGCTTTAGGATGGATAGCAAAGTCTTATTGCGCTGTGTTATCTAACTTGTATATAAAAATTGTAATTAAAAGTTTGGATTCACCTGTTTCTCGCGGTTTAAAAAGATAAATAATTGCAAACTCTGGAAATGTGACTAGTGTATGATTTAAGGCTGTAGAAATGAGGAAGCTCTTTCAAGTGCTAAAACTAAAGACTTCTAGTTCTTGGCTCAAATTCAGTAAGTACTGTTTGTATACCAGGATATGTGAGATGTAAATGTAGTAGGTCACTTTTCACCCTTGTAGCTATAAAATGAAAAATTTTGTAGAACAGAAATAGCTTGTACTACTGAATTAACAAAAATTATACTAAAGTATCCTGTTTTAAAAAATATATATATACAGAGTTAAGCTTGTTGCTGTTACCCTGTCTGGATTTGAAAAGTGTGCTGATTTATATATATATTATATATACACACAAACACACATCTCAAATGGCCTAAAGCAGACATCTGTGTAATTACAGTTGCAAAATGAAGACATTTTGGAAAAGAACATTGTATCATAGTTCATGCATTTGCAGTGGATCTTTGTTCCTTTTTACTGTGGTAACTTTAGAAATGAGTGTCAAGTTTGAAATTAGATCTGCTAAGTTGGGGTTTTGCTGCTTGAACTCTGCACTGGGTCCTCAAATAAACCGATGTGAATGTAGTTTTTTCCCCCTGTGTGAAGAAGCAGCCACACCCCAACAAAATAGGAGGAAAAATCTAGAACTATTTCAAGTTTTATCTTTTTGTATATGAAAATAAAATAATAATAAAACAACCCTGTTGTCTCTCTTAATCATATGGCAAGGTATTGACATTTCCTTTTATTTATTAGAAGTAAATAAAATGGCATTTTCTCCACTTGAACAGGGCTGTCTCAGACATCCCTGTGAGTTCCTATTTGGTACCCATGCAGTTATGAATGCCTGAGTGCCAGGTCTACCCTAGTCCTGTGGGGCTGGGGCTAAGCACTGGTCTCCATTTCTGCCTTTCAGAAGCCCAGGGCCTAGTTGAGGATATTCTGGGCTCCCTAAATGGACTGTTCTCCTGGGATTTGGGGTAAGTTCCTACAGGACAGGTGTGCATATTCTGAATCTCCAATGTGCTTCCTATCTCCCAGTCCTATACCTTTTAGGCAACTCTGAACAATATTTTGTAAGTGGAGCAAGGAAGCCTAGAAAATAAGTTGTATTCAGGAGTACTGCAGAACATCAGCTTTGATGTTCCCAAATTTGATTAGTATTGGGGTCACTTGCGGAGTTATGGCAGCCTTACTGCAGACCTGTAATAGCAAAATTCTTAGGTTTTGTACAGGAGCTCTGGTAGCACAGTACCTAAGGCATTTGACTGCTAACAAGAAGGCTGGCAGTTCAAACCCACCAGCCACTCCTTGGAAGGAGGATGAGGCAATCTACTTCTGTAATCATACTGCCTCGGAAACCCAAGGAGGGGTCACTGGAGTTCCTGATTAATCTCACTAAATGAAAACATGGTTCACCACTAATGAAATAATGCTGGTGGTCTCCTGTTGGGTGCTGTAGAGTCAATTCCAACTCCTAGCAGCCCCTGTGACAGAGTAGAACTACTCTGTAGGGTTTTCTGGGCTGTAAACTTTACATAAGCAGATCACCAGGTCTTTCAGCCACAGACCCAGTGGGTGGGTTCAAACTGCCAGCCTTTCAGTTGGCAGGGGAGGACTTAACCATTGTGCCACCAGCGTGCCTCATGGACTCTACTACTTAGCAAAGAAAACAAGAAAGCCCCAGAAATCACTTTACTACTTTCTGTGCCTTCCGCAGTATTATAAAAGATTTTTTTTTTTTTTGGTCCATGACTAGTATTTGCTTACATGGAGAAACACCAGCTTTGAGTCCTCCTCCCAGTGGAGTTTAAATTTTTTCTTTTTTAAAATTTATCCCTTATTGTAAGAATTAAAGCGACATGCTTGGAACTCCCTGAAGAACAATGTTTGATGAAAGGAAGAGCCTTTTATTTAGAGATCTGTGGCCATTTTTGCTCTTTCAGATTTAGAAAACTCAACCTTTCATTAGTGAGCATCCCCAAAGATAGCACAGAGAATGGGAGAAAGGCAAAAGGCTGACTTCTGAATGAGGAGCTTGGAGCTAGAAAAGCTGGAAGATTAGACTTTAGGGGTCATTTGGTCAAACTTTCTCTTTAGCAAAAGGAATCTTTTCACTAAGAGTTTTTTGTTTTGCCTTTTTTTAAAAAATGTATTTTTGGTAAAAATATACACAGCAAAACATGCTCCCATTCAACAATGTCTACACATATGTTAGTTACATTCTCCATAATGTGTCAACATTTCTCATTTTTGTTCTAGTTGCTTCACTGGCATTAACTTAGGCTCACTGCCCCCCAGCCTTCTCATCTATGCTTTAGAGTAACTAGTCCATTTGGTTTCATACAGATAATTGCTTAAAAGGGTGTGGTACTCAAGGGAGACATTCTTTGTGCTAAATAGCTTTTTAGTTTAAAGGTAACTTCACAGGGTATTTCTGCTTTAAGGTCACCAAGAGATTTGACAAGCTGGTTTATAGAAGCAGGTGTCTCCAAGTAAAAGTGGGCTCAGGGGCCGTTCAACTTGCCTTCTCATTCCCTCAAGTCTCAGGCACCTTAGTGGAACACTAGGGTTTTCTTGAATACAGTTTAAAAACTACTGGCCTAGTCCCTCCCTTCATTTTATAGGTAGGCAAATAGGCCCAAAGACCTATTTGTATGGAAAGTCAGGTGGCTCTTCCAGTTCTGACCCTTGGACTCAAGCATGTAGTTCATTGTTCTGAAGTACAGGATCTTGATAAGAGTCATCTACTATTTATCTCTTCTTCCAGCGTTTACCACAGTACCTGGTACTGGGGAGGACTTTGATAAATATTTGTAAAATGAATGTGTCTTCAGTACATTCTGGTGGAAGATGCCAAAGCAGCCTTGAACCATATAGTTAACCATGTTGCAGGCTTATATTTATCAGGATTCTGTTTTTTTATTATTATTTTAATTTTTGTTGTTGAGAATATGCACAGCAGAACATACACTAATTCAACAATTTCTCCATTTGTCAAAAGACAATGTTTTGTTGTCAAAACAATGATTGCAAGTTGACAAACTATTAAAAGGGGACTTTATTGGAAACTGGAGGAAATGGGAAGGGCAGGATGCATGTGGGCTTCAGGAGTCAGTGAAGCCAGGGTGACAAGCCTTGTCCTGTGTTGCAGTGCTTCTTCTGTTGCTCAGTGCAAGACTAGGTGCATCTGCTCCTCTGCCTAATAGCGGAAAAACAAAGACTGGAGCTTTGGAAAGCACAGTGCCTAAGCAACTGACTGCTAACCAGAAGGTTGGTGGTTCAAACCCATCAGCCACTCTGCGGAAGCAAGACTGGGCAATCTACTTCCACAAAGCCCAATAGGGTTGCTATGAACCAGAATCAACTCTACAGCGGTGGGTTTTTTTTTTTTTTTTTTTTTTTTTTAGTATTGCAGTGCTGCTCCTCTAATTAGTGGAAAACAAGACTGTAGATAGTACTAGTTTCATATGTCATATAGCTTTGCTACTTGGAAAGAGTTCTAGATTCAAAATTCCTACAAGGGACCATGGTTGACCCAGTGAATTATACAAAATGGGTCCCAAAGAGGCATTCCTGAGCCGGTGGGGGTGGGGTGGGGTGGGGAGCATGGAGCCAAAGGCTGTCAAAACAATGTTTACACTTCCTTGGTTTTCGGAGAGAAGTTCCTGCGGAGTGAATCATTTACGTAGATTAAAAGAATTCCCATCAGTTATCTAAGAAATGAGAATCTTGAAAGGAATGCTAGAGATTGTGCTGCAAAATGAAGATCCATCTATTTGTGAGTGGGCGTTCATGACATACACGTAATGCATGCTCTTTCTCTGTCAGGCGTTTGGCAATCCTGATTTTATGTTGTAGAGAGATGGTGGAAATGATGCAATTAAAATTGCTAACATTTCTAGAGCACTTAACTATGTGCCCCAGAAACTTGTCCAAGAGTTCCACGTGTGCCATCTCCTTTAATCCTCACCGGAACCCTATGATCTAAGTGGTAGTAGTAGTACCATTTAAAAGAGGAAACAGAAGCCTAGAGGAGAGAAATAGCAGCCCGAGATGAAGAGTGGTGGAGTCAGGATCCAAACTCCTGTAATCTGAGTCAGAGTCCTAGGTTACCGTGGAGTAATGTCTTGCCAAGAAACTCCTTAAGAAGTACAAATCTATTTTTAGAAGTCCCGAAGCCAAGTATCATGAAGACATCCAATGTGGCACAGGTTTTAGAATAAAACTTGAGTTGGAATCTTGCTCTGGGGACCACAGTATAACCAGCTGCCTCTCCTGTAAAAGTGGTTGCCTCTCCTGTAAAAGGGGAATAAAGATTTTATTTTCAGGATTTTATGTTTACCCTGCAGTCTGCTTTCCGTCAAGATTACAGCCTTGGAAACCCGATGGGGCGGTTTTACTCTGTTCCGTAGGGGTCGCTATGAGTCAGAATCGACTCCGCTGCAAAGGGTTTAGTTTTAGCTTGAAATGCTGAAGAAGACAACGCTTCCACCCATCTTTGGGCCAAGTGGGGAAGGAGGGAGGCGGACTGGGCCTGCACCTTCACGGGGTGAGGAGGTACGGGTGGGCGTTTGTGTGTCGCACTCAAAGAAAGGAGCAAGGGTGGGGGTGGGTAGTGGGCCAAGTTGCGCATGCGCATCTTGGTCTCGCAGTTGCGATTGGTTTTAGGTATTAGACCGGTGTGCGCATGCACTGTGGAGAAAGTTGCTACTTGAGGAACGATGGCGGTCAAGAGTTTTGCTTCCCGCCTCAGAGGGTCCCGTCGCTTTTTGAGTGGGTTTGTGGCCGGAGCGGTAGTGGGCGCCACAGGAGCTGGTCTTACGGCCCTTCAATTCCTTCGGAGTCAGGACGCGGAGGCAGCACTGGCGGCTAGGGAGCCGGACGGTAAGGCTGCGGGCCGTTTTCCCTTCTCTGGCCCAGGCTTTGCAGCGAGGCCCTTACTTACCTCGGGTGTCAATTGTGATCTTCGACGATCCACGTTCTCGATTCTCCTGGCGCGACCTCTCCTCCCGGTCCTCATATCTAGCTCGCCTTCTTCAAGTGCTTACTTCCCCTAGGCATCTTCATTTTCTTCACAGACTTCTCCCTTCTCCCGAATATTTATCAGGATATGTTTATTTTAATGCCTGTGTCCTCCACTAGATTTTAAGTGCTGGAAGAGTTGGGACTATTTCTGTTTGGTTCTCCATCATATACCCAGCACAGAATCTGGTACATAATTGGCATTCAATGAATATGGATGAATTAATAATTACTACATAGTGTTAGGAGCTCTGGTAGCGTAGTGTCTAAGGCACTTGGCTGCTAAGCAGAAGGCTGGCGGTTGAAACCCACCAGCCACTCCTCAGAAGGAAGATGGGGCAATCTACTTCCGTAGTGATGATACTGCCTCGGAAACCCAAAGAGGGGTCGCTATGAGTCGGTCCTACTCCACGGCACATAACAACAACAACATAATGTTAGCAGATTAGGAGCCCTGGTGGCGCAGTGATTAAAGCGTTGGGATATCAACCAAAAAGTCGGCGGTTCGAACCTAGCATCTGCGCCAGGGGAGAACGATGAGGCTGCCTGCTTGCGTAATTTGCAGCCTTGAAAACTCTATGGGGCAGTTCTACTTCCTCCTGTAGGGTCTCTCTGTGTTGTAATTGACTCTATGGTAGTGGATTTGGTTTTGGGTTAACAGATTGCTTAACTGTCCTTATTAAGTCATCATTCAAATGAAGAATGCCAGCTAGGCCATCTTCAAAGTATATAAATCCTCAAGTTAGTAAAGGTACCTTATATTTGACAGTAAGCACATGCTCATTTCTTACACTTTCCCAGACATGCTGATATAACCTGTTCTTCTTGATATTTGATATTTAGCAAAAGAACTATGCTGATAGGTTGAAGATAGGAAGAGACATCAGGAGGGGATTATCTTGATGCTGACTCCGTGCTAGATCTAGGCTGAGTTTCTTCCATTAGGAAAAACAATGTCAGTTTTAATACTGTCTTGCCACAGCACACTTATTAGTGCTTCAGTGGCAAAACATTAAGGGAGAATATCAAGGAATGATGGCCTTTTAAAAAACTAAAACGTCAAGGCTGTGCTTTTTATCCTCATACTCAAACCTTAATAAGTAGCTCTTTCCTGTCCAGTCATATCAGTGATTGATTGCTAGTATTGGCATGAGTTTTCTTTTGTTTATTGCTTTCGTATACAGTTTGTTGTGGGAGACAGAGGTTTAGAAATTTGATGTGAATGATCAATGAGGTCAGGTCCTCATTTGAAAGTTAATGACTTCACTGCAGTTTACCTTGATATAACTGCACAACTGAATGTAGGCAAAACTAATACTTTGCTTGCTGTCTGTTTTCTTTGCCTTATAAATAATTGCAAAAACAACATCTACTGGTTGATTAGACTTTTGAGCTAATCGTTTGTAAATGTTGCCCTTTTCTCTTTCTTTATAATCTTTTATTCCTAGGAAGAGTTACTAACTTTCTCCCCCCCCCCCTTTTTTTTTTTTCAATTTTAGGATCTGCAGAAAAGGCTCTCTTGGAACAATTTGGATTCCCTTTAACTGGAACAGAGACTAAGTGTTACACTAATCATGCCTTGTCTTATGACCAGGCAAAACGAGTGCCCAGATGGGTTCTTGAGCATATATCCAAAAGCAAGATAATGGGTAGGTGATTGGAAAGAAAGTAGATACAGTAAAGGCATTGATCAAAATTTCCAAAATTTAGAGCAAGGAAGATTGTTGATAATGTTCTCAACCTTTTTCATATCACAGTACGTGTAGAGGATGATAATATGTATATTGGTCACTGGGTAGATGGGCCCTGCCTGGCAACCAAGGAACTCTAGATGCTTCCCAGCTGTTTCTGGGGCCGAGAGGACCCATATCTTGGCACACCAGTTTGGAGGTGCTGCAATGAGTGCCATTCATTTGTTACATCAAGAAATATTTATTAAGTGTCTACTATGTGGCTGGCACTGTGCTAAGCATTGAGGATATATCAGTGACTAAAGGAGATATAAAGAGCATTGGTGGCAAAATGGCTAAGTGCTGAGCTGCTAACAGAGAGATTGATGATTTCACCCAGTGGCTCTGCAGGAGAAAGACCTGGTAATCTGCTTCCATGAAGATTACAGTTTTAGGAAACCTAGTGTGGCAGTTCTGCTCTGTTGCATGGGGTTGCTGTGAGTCTGAATCAACCTAATGGCATCTACCACCAACAAAAACAACAAAGTACATAAACTTTCTGCTCCCCGTGGCACTTTTAGTTAGGGGGATGGATATAATCATGAATGTGTGATTATAATTGTTAATAGCTATTCTGAAAGAAAAGTGATTGGGAGTTGGGATAAGTACCTGTGAAGTGAGGAATGTGATGAGAGATAAGATAGGAGATCTGATTTTGATTAGTGAGGCTTCTCTGAGAAAGCAACCTGAAGGGTGAACGGTAGCAAGCTTGGCTGAGTGAGTGGATGGGTCATGGGATATGGTGAAGAGCATTCTAGGCAGAAAAGAAAAACAAGGCCCAACTGTGCAGTGAACCATACAAATACTATTTTCTAATGTGTTGTGATGTGAAAAAGGTTGAGAATATTAACAGTCTTCCTTGCTCTAAATTTTGTAGGCCACAATGTGAAGAAGAGTTTTGTTCCTTTAGGGTACTTAAGAAGGCCAAAGTGGCAAGAGCTTGGTGAGCAAGGGATAACGTGATGCCAAATGAGCTGGAGAGGTAGGCAGGTGCGTAAATCTGTTCATGTGTGCCTGTGTCTTGGTAGGTCCTGTGATTAAGATGACCAGGTCTTGTTATAATGTCATATTGGTTTCTAGATACTCCCACATCACTATTTTTCCTCTCTCCCAACCCTTACTCATAGCGACCATTATTGAGCTACCAGTTTAATGGTAATATTTACATTTATTGATTACTAATGAGGTTTTGCAATGAGGGTTAACATTTTGTGAATTATTCTTTATCCATTTTCAGTTGGGATATTGTTTTTTAAATTGATTTGTAGGAGCTCTTTTTCTATATTAAGAATATTACTTTATGTTATAGTGGCAAGTTTTATAACCACTTTGTAATTTACCTTTTAAACTGATGAATGGTCCACAAATTATTTCTCCTTAGCTTTACTTGGGCAAAGTAGGTTGTCTAATAAGAGATCCTTCCCACATTAAGCCACAACTCTAAAAGGCTACCCCCTTGGGAAGGGTGAACCAGAATAACTGCCTGCCCGTGATAAGGAACTACACAAAAGGTTGCCTTGGCATTAAGCAGAGAAGGGTCAAAAAAGAAAATTAAAAACTTATTTCAGAGTAGTTGAGCCCACAAACAGACCATCATGCAGGCTTGGAGCCCTAATCCATGTAACCTGGATAGACGAGGAAACCTTAAACCCTGAACTTGTGGTAATACGGTCCTCCACTAGAAATGCTTCCAGGCCCTAATAGAAGCATTTCACATCCATTCTTAAAGAAAGTATTTTCATCTTAGGCCTTTGGAAATTCCCACAAATGCCTTTTTGAGGGCGGTGAGCACCAGGCGAAGATAACCAGCCATATAAGGGAATAATTCCAGTGGTATTGACAAGTTAGAAGTTTACTAATGATAATTCTGTACTACCAGTTATTTTTATTCTTTATGAAGTTATTATAAAAAGCTAGCTTTTAGATACTTAGAAGTTGGTGAGTGGTGTGAATGATTAAGGGTTCAACTACTAGCCAGGAGGTTGGTGGTTGGTACCCACCTAAAGGTGCCTCAGAAGACAGGCCTAGCATTTTGCTTCTGAAAGCTTACAGCCTTGAAAACCCTATGGGCAGTTCCACTCTGTGCACATAGGCTTGTTATAAGTTGGGGTGCTTGGCAATTGACAGCAACATTAGATACTTTATTCTGAACCTTGGGATCTGGTGACTTTAAACTTTTCTTGGTTGAATTAAAGGACACGGGAATTGGTAACTTGATCGATCTCCATTTCACACTTCTTTGAGTCACAGTTTGTATATATTCCATTTGTCCTCATAAATTTTGTGGTGTAACAAAGTTTGTCCTAATGACAATGGAAAATGTAGTGTTAGAATTTGCTGATGTCCTCTGTGACATCATTGCTAGAGGTATTATTAGAAAATAAGTAAAAATTAAGATATCTTCTCCCATGTGGTACTCAAATACTCTGTATCAGAAATTTCTGGATTGAAGGCATAACTTAAATGTTTGTTTTGTCATTGGTTTAAGAGGCAGTAAGCAAGATAACAACAACAGGCAAGATATCAGCGACACTACCCCCCCCAGACTGTGCCTTCCCAGAACAAATTGTCTTGTATCTATATATATCCATTATTTCAGTACATGTAAACTTGTCAGAATACAATTGTATGACATATAATACATGAAGATCTTTTTAAAAAGGAAGAATTTATTTTGTAGCCCAGCTTTTTATACAGCTCATCTATTTGATCAGTCATTGTTTTCACTTAAATACCATCCAGGGGATTTTTCTTTTTAGCTTGAAAGGCCAGGATCAAAATCATGTGAGATGGCATTGTATGCAAAGCATTCTTTCCCAGGCTAGTCCTTTCTAAATTCAGATGGAGTATTTGAAATATCCCAGGAACTTGAGACATGTATACAGTCCCTAAGTACTTGCTGCTAGAAGAGATAAGCAGCCAGCAGCAGCCAGTATCATGGTGTTTGTCCACTGATAACTTACCCATTTTATGTATTTTTCTTCAGGTGATGCAGACAGAAAACATTGTAAATTCAAGCCTGATCCCAGCATCCCTCCAGTCTTCAGTGCCCTCAATGAGGACTATCTTGGAAGTGGGTGGTCACGAGGACACATGGCTCCAGCAGGAGATAACAAATTTTCAACTGTAGGCATTTTTGAGGGGAAGAATGGGAGTGTGGGGGTGGTGGTATTTGTACCATGGAACTTGGAGATTAAAAGCCTAGGAGCTAAACCTTAAAACTGGAGACTTGCCATATTTCTTTCCTATGCTTTCTTCTTTTCTTTTTAAATCAGATGCTGAGCTGTTTTTTAAACAAGGAAAACTATATGTTATATAAGAGGGAATTGGGAAGCCACTGGGAGCTGAAGCTGCTCATTCATTATTTGGAAAAATTTTAGACCTGTAGAAAAAGTAGTACAGGAAACACATTTTGATACATCTACTTTATACATACCAAAACCAAAAAACCAAACCTACTGCCATCAAGTCGATTACAGCTCACAGCAACCACCATTGGGTTCCCAAGGCAGTACATCTTTACAGAGGTAGATTGCCTAGTCTTCTGCAGAGTGGCTGGTGAGTTTAAACTGCAACCGGTTAGCAGTCAAATGCCTTAGGAACTGTACCACCAGAGCTCCTTTTATATGTATATACTTTTTAAAAACTTAAGGTAATTTGCAAACATAATAACACTTCATTCCTAAATAGATTGCCTAGGAACATGTATCATCTAAGAATGAGGATATTTGTATACATGACAGGTGTATCATCACATCCAAGAAATGTGTATAAATGCATTTTTGTACATTTGTGCAATAATACCAACTGTAAATTTATTCAAATTACCCAATTTGTCCTAATTATGACCCTGATAGCTATTTTTGATCTAGGATCTAAACGTGAATCACATAGTACATTTAGTTGTCTCTCTCTTTATTTTCCTTTAATCTAGAATAATTTCCCTGCCATAAAAGGGAAGAAATATCTTTCATAATATTGTTGAAGTGCTCAAGCCAGTTACAGACTATCCTACAATTTGGATTTGTTTGTTTCCTCATTATTATAAGATGCAGATTATTAATAATTTTTGGCAAGAATAGTAGCTAGGTAATGTGTTTTTCCTGTTGCATCCTATTGGGAAGCCCATCTTGTTAGTTTTTCTGTTATCAGTAATGCCTTATTTGATCACATGATTGAGGTGTTTGTCAGATCTATCCAATGTAAAGCTACCCTTTTTCTGCAAATTGAATTTAGACTAAATATACTATAATCCAAAAACTCAGTGCTTTTAGCATCCAGTAATGATTCTTGTCTCAGTTATTACATTGATAATTACAAAATGTTGAATTTTCCAAATTCTGCAAGTCTGTGTCTTATTTAGGGGGGCATTCTGTAAAGAAGAATGTTCCCTTCCCTGCCCCTTACCCCCCTTTTTTAAAAAATTACCTTGGACTCATGGGCTTTTTTTTTTTTTTTCCTTTTGTAAATTCAATGTGTTATAACTCATCACTGTCAATATTTATTTTTATTCTTAAGGTAACCCAGTATTTGCCAGTGTATGCCCCTTTAAGCCAAGTCTTGTGTCTTTTTGATATGTCCTTATCAGTCTTTGAGCAGTCCCATGTTTTCTTGCCCACAGAATTTTCAGGCTCACCTTGTACTGTCCCTGTCCCTGGAATCCAGCATACCTTTAAATATTCTGTTCTTTTTAGTAGGAATGGTATTTAGAAACCATAGCCTGGATACCAGGGGTGTTTATTGTTAATAGAGTGTGTAGTCTCTTTATTTCTCCAACTCTGTTGTTTGTTGATTTGTTTCCCCATCTTTCACATGACCCATGCCATCCTAGGCTCTGAAGCTATATTACCTATAGTCAGCTGATCCCAGTGTCTGCATCTCATGGTTCTAATTCCTGAATCTCTAATTCATAGTCTCGGGGGCACACTGATTAAGCGCTTGGCTGTAAATCAAAAGATTGGCAGTTTGGACCCACCATCCATTTCATGGGAGAAAGATGTGGCAGTCTGCTTCTGTGAAGATTTCAGCCTTAGAAACTTCATGAGGCAGTTTTACCTTGTCCTGTAGGTTTGCTGTGATCTGGAATCGTTGGCAGTGGGTTTGTTCTTTTTGTTTTCCAATTCATTCTGCTCTATGAATGGGTTCCCTTCGGATCAGGTTCCTCCTTTTTGTCTAGTTTGCTATGATTAAGGGAGCAGAATCATGATACAAGGCTTTCCTATTTCATAGGCTGTGAATGAGGAAAGTATCGTACATCATTTATTATGTGAACTGTTGGTGATTATTGTCATTAAGGTAGTAGTTTGTAACCTTAGATAGCTAGGGAAGTTTTGAAAAATCCTGATACTCAAGACCTGCAACGCAAGCCTATTGAGGCAGAAACTCGGGCTGAGACCCAGCCATCAACATTTTTAAAGTTACTTAAGTTATTCCAGAGGTGCTCTGGTAGTATAGTGATTGGGGCATTTAACTGCTAACCAAAAGGTTGGTAGTTCAAACTCACCAGCTTCTCTGTGGGAAAAAGATAAGGCAGTCTGCTCTGTACAGGTTTATAGCTTTGGAAACCCTGTGGGGCGATTGATTCTCTGTCATATGGGGTCACTATGAGTCAGAATCTACTTGATAGCAGTGGGTTTTAGGTTAGACTATTCCAATGTGCATGCAAGGTTAAGAGCCACTGCTTGAAGAAAAGATGTTTTGGTGGCATTGGCAGTTAGA